>NC_090261.1:70930660-70970660 GCF_037325665.1 Littorina saxatilis
AGAAAGTAATAGCGTTTTAATTGGGACAAAAGCCGCTTGAAAGGAAATAATGTTAATGACAATGCACG
This sequence comes from Littorina saxatilis, assembly GCF_037325665.1. Lineage (NCBI taxonomy): Eukaryota > Metazoa > Mollusca > Gastropoda > Littorinimorpha > Littorinidae > Littorina > Littorina saxatilis. The sequence continues at coordinate 70,930,729 of NC_090261.1, forward strand.
TTGATGACTATTTTTTTTATTTACTTGCGTCGAGTTCGTACCTTGAATGCTTGACATAGATCACATTCCTCTGAAAGCATGGAACCGACTGAGGTGCTCGTGAGCTTCTATCTGTTTTTACAAATCATTGCACTGCTGTCACAGGGTTACTACAGTATGAGGGACTTGAAGATAAAGCTCAATGGTAAATGAAATTATCCAAATTCCTTTACATTTTGAATTGGTAAATGTTGTTGCGACGGGCGCAGTGGCGTGGTGGTAAGACGTCGGCCTCCTAATCGGGAGGTCGTGAGTTCGAATCCCGGTCGCTGCCGCCTGGTACCCACCAGGCGTGGATAAGAGTGGAGATTTTTCCGATCTCTCAGGTCAACTTATAATATGCAGACCTGCTAGTGACTTAACCCCCTTCGTGTGCAAGCACAAGACCAAGTGCGCACGGAAAAGATCCTGTAATCCATGTCAGAGTTCGGTGGGTTATAGAAACACGAAAATACACAGCATGCCTCCCCCGAAATCGGCGTATATGCTGCCTGAATGGTGGGGTAAAAACGGTCATGCACGTAAAAATCCACTCGTGCTAAAAACATGAGTGAACGTGGGAGTTTAAGCCCATGAACGAAGAAGAAGAAGAAGAAGAAGAAGAAGAAGAAGAAGAAGAAGAAGAAGAAGAAGAAGAAGAAGAAGAAGAAGAAGAAGGTAAATGTTGAACGATTTGGGCTGCTGAAACCGACCTGATTTCTGTTAACTTACGCGTGCCAATTGGGGTACCATCCAGAGACTGCCCCCGAACAGACAGGAGTGGAGGTCCTTCGTTGCTGCCCTACATGCCAACCGGCATAATGTACGCGTGCCAATAACATTTTGGAATAGGACTGAGAGAAGGCAGTTGAAGAGTTGAAGAAGCCAGCCCCACAGGCCACGGCACACAACGGGCCCAGCTTCCATCATTTTTTAGCATGGCATTGTGTCACGAAGTGGTTTGCATGTGAATTTATTATGCGTGTTCTGCCCTTTTGCACTGTCTCTACCCTTTCACACCAAACACTTCAAAAACAGAATTTGGGAGGATGCAGGCTTATTATTTCCTCAACCAAAAACAACATACTTCTTCACTTTAAATACATCAATACGAACAACTTTTCAACACACAGTTCGCACAATCTTCCAGCTTTCACTCAAGGCATGTACATTTTTTATACATATTATAACAATACTCTCTCAAATATAGATTAACGCACACAAGAAGGTACCAACAGACACTCACGAGTTCGTATCACGGCTCACTGCATGTCGCCAGTTCACTTACTTGTCTCGCTGAAACCTCGTAGAATAATGAATTCAGATGCCAACACACAGAGATGCTAACACACACCTTCCGCTGAAGATGCCGACACACACCTTTCACTGAAGATGCCAACACACACCTTTCACTGAAGATGCCAACACACATCTCATTGAAGATGCCAACACACACCTTCCAGGTTTCTCCCCGAGAAACCCTTCCGCCCGTAGCGGAAACAACCGTCGTCAGCTACGACCGGTATCGATGAAGACTCCATTCGTCTAGTCATCTGCGCCGAGGTGGTCCCTTGCTTCCACCGTCGTCTAGCGCTTCTCTCGTGTAAGGTCCCTCCCTTATACGCCATGGAAATCCCTCATGGAAACTCCTTAAGAGACCCGTCTCTTGAAAGAGTACTTGTTCCCAGAACAAGTCTGACACACGCTGAACAACCTTCCCGGTTGGAAATCTCACACGCTGTGACGTTATTTACCTCAGACCAGCTACATGTCTCAAACACAACTCACATCAAGCTAAGCCAGGTTTGCGTGCAACACCCGAAACACGTGAATAACGCCAGTCCGGTCAGCTACCATCGCCTCTACAACATTTAGGGAGGTTAAAAACACGACGTGGTTTCACCTCACAAATATGCTACTCACATCTTTGTGGCATCCCCCTTCCCGGGGACAAAAGAAAACTCTCGAGTTTTCTTTTGATCAAAGGAACCTTCTTTTTCCACACATCCCATAAACCTTTGGTATGCTCTGATCTACGAATGACCTGGACAAAATGTCTGTCAACGTATTCCTGTCTCATGCTATTGGATGAACCTCGAATGCTAATTCTTGCCGTTAAAGACACCACCGCATCACATGTTTTGAAAATGTCAACCATCTTTCCAAACACCTGTTTCATATCATCCTTTTGACTATCTGTCAAACCAGGATCAAAAACAATGTCTCCGATTGTCTCTTCCTTCCCCTTAGGCAACGTAGGTAACGGCAACGTTTTCCTCTCCTCAGTCAGAGGTAACACTGCAACCTTTGCCTCTTCACATTTACTTGGGAAAACATCATGACTGCCCCAGTCAGACCTCAGTGAAATGCTTTCGCGATATCCACTACTTACTTCCTCAACATCAACAACTTTCTCTGCACAAACTGCATACTTCTCATCCTCTCGTGACACACTCAACACCTCTTCCAATGTCTCATCTTCTCTCAGCAAACTTTTCAGATCCTCCTCTTTAACCGACAAATCAGGAGTAACCACATTTTTCAATGGCACCGGGAAATCCTCCAGTTTCTTTTTGGCTTTTGCCCTACTCGTACCACACACGACCTTCTCAAGTACCACCTCTTCAGTGATTTTCTTGTGACTTACATCAGCACACAATCCAACACCCTGCGTATTCCCAAGGAATAAATCTACTCTGGGTACCACACCCCGAAGATTACCTATCACTAGGTCAGCGACTGGGTCTGTGAGCACACAACATTTCAACTTTCCCTGAAAATATGGGGTATCGACAACCACTTCCGCCAATGGATACAAATCACTCCGTCCACTAAAACCCTTCACTTTTTGGACCTCTCCCTTTATGTACTGGCTTGGTAAGACCAACGACTTCCTTACCCCAGCTACATTAGCTCCTGTGTCTCTCAGTACTGAAACTTGCTTCCCATTAACGAGACCTTCCGCTAATGGCAACGACCCGACTGCTGCCGAGCTTACCAACACTCCAGCGTCCTGACAATCAGCTACCGACTTTGCTGAATTTGCAACCTTTGCACAGCCTCTAACGTAATGGCCCAATTCCCCACATCTGTAACATGTGTCCTGATTCCGCTGTTTAGCACCTGTACCTCTAGTACCTCCTTGCTGCCATCCTCTTCTACCCCGCTTACGATCCTCACCTCTGCCTTGAAACCTGGTATTTCTGCTCATACCATCTTGTCTTCTGCCACTATCACCTTGACCACGATTGTACGACTGTCCTGATCCACGATTCTGTTTGAAAGCTACGTTTCCAGTCCCCAAAAGATTTACTTGTTCCTTTTTGGCCAAACATTTATTCGGATGGGCTGATTTGTAAGTTTCTGCGCTAGCAATAACGTCTTTTGAATTGTTACAATCACGTTCTTTCAAAAAGACCCACAAATCAGTGCATACACTGCTGAGAATCTGCTCACATAACACAAAATCAAACAACGCTTCATATGAGGTTTCTATATCCGACAACCTCAACCAACGGTTGAACAAATGCTTCATCTTTGTTACGTATGTGCCAAAACTTTCATCAGCCTCTGGCTTCGTATTGCGAAATTTCTTACGAAATCCCTCTCGAGTGCACTGAAACTTCTTCAACAACTCTTTCTTCAAGTCTTCATACGACAAAGTACCCGTTGAAAACAATGAATGAAACAACGACAAAGCTCCACCCTCCAGATAAGCTGATAAGTATGTCGCCCACTCTGAATCACTCCATTTGTTCGCCTTTGCATGCGTCTCAAATCTGAACAAGAAACTGTCAATGTCATCTTTATCTTCCTTGAACATGGGGAGTTTTGGGTACTGGGGCCTGATGCTGGGACCTGATTTCCCACCTGCATTTCCACCTGTACTTTGCTGCGCTTCTGCTTTCTTAAACTCCAAATCCATTTTCCTTGCCTCAGTATCTGCTTCTAGCCTCTTTGCATCTAATTCCATTTCTAACCTTCTTGTCTCAGCCTCTAATCTTTTAGTCTCAGCCTCAGCTTGAGCTTGTGCTTTCTTTGCCTCAGCCTCAGCTTCTAATCTTCTTGTCTCAGCCTCAGCTTCTAATCTTTTAGTCTCAGCCTCAACTTTCTTTGCTTGCACCTCAGCTGCTACTTTCTTTGCTTCCCTTTCCTGAATTCTCTCTTCCCTATCCATATGATCCTGAGCAAACTTAGACAAAGCTTCTGCCTTTAAGGCATGCTTCTCTCCCAATGCCAAATAATGATCATATGTGCTACCACCAGTATCACTATGCTCAGCCATCTTTACAATGTCACAATATCAAAGTAATCTCAAAGTAATACAATGGATCAAGTAACCCAAGTTTCACAAAATTGTTTTAAGTATCAAAAAGTTGTATCATACACCAGTTTCTCGCAATACTAAACACACACAAAAGAGAATCATAAAATACTAAACTAAAAGAAATCTTGTGCCTTTTTAAAAACAATCCTCATATTGTTTACTACTTAACTATTTACACAACCAGTCTCAAAAATAAACAATAAACTTAATAGAGTCCCAAAAAATATATATAATTTGGAAAATATCAGATTAAACAATCAACAGCAGCTTCAAACACTTGTCAATCAATGTCAAACTTAAACTACCAACTTTAGAACATCAACAACACAAAAAATTAAAAAAAAATTAACCAGAAATGTCAAAGTTTCTCAAACCCAAATAACCCACTTTAAATGAAAAATTCAATTCCACACACCACTAACCAGCGTCAGATCCTTTAAGGAAAATCAATCGCCAGAGCAAAACCAAAACAAAATTTAAATATTCACAACAACAACAACAACAACAAATTTACCCAAAAATTTGTTCAAGTACAAATGTTTACCAATTACTACTAACCCCCAAAAAATAAATTTACAAAAAAAATAAACAAACTTTCCCCAAACCACCAACTAAATTTCAAACAGTAGTATAGGGGAGATAATCACACTATTACTAATCCAACTACAAAGAGGAACAACAATAACAATAATAAACAAAAACACTTTTCCAGCCAGAGTACACAACTAAAAAAAAATATCAGAGTCCAACCAAAAAAAATACAAAATTTCAGAGTTTATACACACACAAAAAAATGGCTCACCCTATACTATTTTATTTAAAATAAGCCTGCACCTCAACGACAACAATCATACACAACAATCAATCCAAGATAGAATCTAAGAAAAATAGTTTTAAAAAAAACTTATAGGAAAGGGAGCTAGAATTTTAGATAGAAAGATAGATAATAAATACACAGAACAGGAAGCAAACAGAAACTAAGGCCCTCTCTACGTACGAACTATACAACTACGTAGACCCCTAGAGCTGGAGAGGGGGGTGTCCAATGACATACACATAAACAAACTCACTACAACACGGAAAATATCAGAGTATGTCTAATTAGCTACACTAAAGGCACTTCATTCTCAATTTCTCAATTTCTCAATGAAAGGGAAGCAACTGCTTTTTAACTACAACTACAACCAAAATGTCCTTATCTGGAAAACAAACTTATTAGGGCTATGTCGGGGTCACCACTGTCACGAAGTGGTTTGCATGTGAATTTATTATGCGTGTTCTGCCCTTTTGCACTGTCTCTACCCTTTCACACCAAACACTTCAAAAACAGAATTTGGGAGGATGCAGGCTCATTATTTCCTCAACCAAAAACAACATACTTCTTCACTTTAAATACATCAATACGAACAACTTTTCAACACACAGTTCGCACAATCTTCCAGCTTTCACTCAAGGCATGTAAATACATATTATAACAATACTCTCTCAAATATAGATTAACGCACACAAGAAGGTACCAACAGACACTCACGAGTTCGTATCACGGCTCACTGCATGTCGCCAGTTCACTTACTTGTCTCGCTGAAACCTCGTAGAATAATAAATTCACATGCAAACCACTTCGTGACACATTGTCTTCAATCAACTTAGTTTAATGAGAATTTCAAATAGCACAGCACAATCATGGTAAACAAATCATCCGTGCGTACCTCGCCGACTCGGGCGTACATTTGTATTACGTGCCCAGGACGGTTACACAGTGGAACCCCTCTTGTAAAACTTCCACAAATCAGAAAATGAGGTTTTAAATGAGGGAGTCTTGAAGGAGGGAGTCTTAAAATGGAGGAAAGTTTACAGGGGTTATGAGCAGAACATGTAAAAAAACCATAAAAAAACACACAAAAAACAGGGAGGAAGTCTCATAATGGGGGCTGTTAAAAGGGGGTTCCTATGTCTTACACTTAAAATCACAACATTCAGGTAACTTTCTTTGCTCTTGTGAAGCTTTACATCGCGCTAATCACCGACTTGATTGCAAAGGACCAGGGCTAGTTGCTTGCATTGTATGACATCAATTACTGGGTGGCCGAGTGGTTACGCACTTGCGCTCGGAAGCGAGAGGTTGCGAGTTCGACCCTGGGTCAGGGCGTTAGCAATTTTCTCCCCCCTTTCCTAACCTAGGTGGTGGGTTCAAGTGCTAGTCTTTCGGATGAGACGAAAAACCGAGGTCCCTTCGTGTACACTACATTGGGGTGTGCACGTTAAAGATCCCACGATTGACAAAAGGGTCTTTCCTGGCAAAATTGTATAGGCATAGATAAAAATGTCCACCAAAATACCCGTGTGACTTGGAATAATAGGCCGTGAAAAGTAGGATATATGCGCCGAAATGGCTGCGATCTGCTGGCCGATGTGAATGCGTGATGTATTGTGTAAAAAAAATTCCATCTCACACGGCATAAATAAATCCCTGCGCCTTGAATCTGTGCGCGATATAAATTGCATAAAAAAAAAAATTTTAAAAAAATTTCAAAAAAATCCCTGCGCTTAGAACTGTACCCACGGAATACGCGCGATATAAGCCTCATATTGATTGATTGATTGAATTACTTGGCGTGTATCGGCGCGTCAGTCTGTGTGTAGCACATCCGTGGGATTCTGTGGCTTTGGTCAACAATCCTGGCCACGGCGCAGTCTTTCCTCAATGCTCGGCTAGCATGCAATGATACCGAGCGTCATCAGGCTGATTGCAGATTTCTACGGATGGTGGCGCAACGGATGAAACACGATGACGATTCTTGTTCTCCTTCGTTCATGGGCTTAACTTCCATGTACTCTAGTGCGTGTGTGGATTCTTTTAGTACGAGTGTTGTTGTTTTTTGGGTTTTCTTGTTAACGTGTATCATCAATTTTCCCAGCCATACTCTGTTTTCGGGGGATGTAAGCTTGGTATTTTCGTTTTACTATAACCCACCCAAATCTGACATGGATTACAGAATCCTTTCCGGGCGTACTCAAAAATCTGAAAAGTCTTCACCCTTAACCCACCGTGCACGCGCAGCCGTGATTTATATCCATTAGACTTTTGCACCCGTCATACAACGACGATAAAAAGACATTTGAACAAACGTTTGAATACACGGCAAGCTGTTCGGGAAAGTTTGTTTGTTTTTGTGTGTATTGTTTGCTTGTTTCTTTGTCTGGTTGGTTGTTTTCTGTTTGTTTGTTTGTTTGTTTGTTTGTTTGTTTGTTTGTTTGTTTGTTTGTGTGTTTTTGTGTGCTTGTTTGCCTGTTTGTTTGTTCGTTTGTATGTTTTTTTTCCAAAGTGTAACAATTTTCAGAGAGGACTCAACAGACTACACAAAGTTAGCCCGTGGTTTTCCCAAAACTACTACAAATCCTAACCAACGTACGTACACCAAGACCTCCAACCAACCAAACAGCAAAATGATTCCGCAAGAGGACAAAGACATAGACTCCTCTCCGATCACAGCAGGGGGTCTCATTCAGTCTCCGCAAGCTGTTGCACAGAGCTCTATAGCCGCCATAGACTCACAGCCAGATTAAATGAATGGTCTTCTGTCACGATAGAAATCTCTTCGTCTCCAGTGTCAGGGAAGTGGAAGAATGGTCGCGGGGATGATCCGGGGTTGCATACCCTAGCGTGCATTACTGAGACGAGAGGATGATGGTATGGAGGACATTAATACTGAGCACAACGCTGTGCACGTGCTCAGGTGACTGAGATGTATAACTATCACTTGGAGGCCAACTACTGTCTTGCTGTCATTCAAACACAGATAGACTGGTAGCGTTCCATAACTCAGAATCTACAAACTGTCAAACAAGAATAGTTAGTAATTGGAACCAAAAAACAAGAAAGGTAGGTTCATTGTTGGAACGTTTGATATTATCAAAATAGTACGTTACATTCACAAATATATCGACCCAACTCCCAACGGTCTTTACAGTGCACAGCCACACAATGAGTAACAAGACCTTAGCTTGATCCAATGTTTCTGCCGCTTGTTGGGAAAGTTCCTAGCGAATAAAGTTATTGGAACGTTTATTTCATGAAAAAACAAAACATTGCAATCACAACGGAATGTGGTTGTTCATTGGTAAGGATAGACTTTTGACACCCTTTAAAATGATGTCATTGTAGAGTAACCAAAAGAACATATTATGTACCGGCACGGTTGGCCTAGTGGTAAGGCGTCCGCCCCGTGATCGGGAGGTCGTGGGTTCGAACCCCGGCCAGGTCATACCTAAGACTTTAAAATTGGCAATCTAGTGGCTGCTCCGCCTGGCGTCTGGCATTATGGGGTTAGTGCTAGGACTGGTTGGTCCGGTGTCAGAATAATGTGACTGGGTGAGACATGAAGCCTGTGCTGCGACTTCTGTCTTGTGTGTGGCGCACGTTATATGTCATAGCAGCACCGCCCTGATATGGCCCTTAGTGGTCGGCTGGGCGTTAAGCAAACAAACAAACAAACAAACATATTGTATCATTATGTTTCTTTGTCAAACTTTCAGCTTCTGAGTCAGTGACAGCTTTTTGAAACAAATACAAGTATCTGACACTTCTGTAAAGTTCAACTGTGAGAAATTATTAGTTACGCATTCAAATGTCCGTTGACATACAAACTAACTTTGTATGATTATTTTGTATAGACATGTATATACTCTCTTTTAGAACGTTTACACACCGATTAAACAACATAATTTTTCGATGAATCTTCGTTAAGCTAACAAACAAATAAGTAAAATACCTTCAAAAATCAAACACAAAAAACAAAGAAAACTATATAAGACGAGGAGATAGGAGAACTAAAAATAGATGAGTGGAATGGTGATATAATGTTAACAATCAAACTATGTATCAAAACAAAGAAAACTATATAAGACGAGGAGATACGAGAACTAAAAATAGATGAGTGGAATGGTGATATAATGTTAACAATCAAACTATGTATCAAAACAAAGAAAACTATATAAGACGAGGAGATACGAGAACTAAAAATAGATGAGTGGAATGGTGATATAATGTTAACAATCAAACTATGTATCAAAACAAAGAAAACTATATAAGACGAGGAGATACGAGAACTAAAAATAGATGAGTGGAATGGTGATATAATGTTAACAATCAAACTATGTATCAAAACAAAGAAAACTATATAAGACGAGGAGATAGGAGAACTAAAAATAGATGAGTGGAATGGTGATATAATGTTAACAATCAAACTATGTATCAAAACAAAGAAAACTATATAAGACGAGGAGATACGAGAACTAAAAATAGATGAGTGGAATGGTGATATAATGTTAACAATCAAACTATGTATCAAAACAAAGAAAACTATATAAGACGAGGAGATACGAGAACTAAAAATAGATGAGTGGAATGGTGATATAATGTTAACAATCAAACTATGTATCAAAACAAAGAAAACTATATAAGACGAGGAGATACGAGAACTAAAAATAGATGAGTGGAATGGTGATATAATGTTAACAATCAAACTATGTATCAAAACAAAGAAAACTATATAAGACGAGGAGATACGAGAACTAAAAATAGATGAGTGGAATGGTGATATAATGTTAACAATCAAACTATGTATCAAAACAAAGAAAACTATATAAGACGAGGAGATACGAGAACTAAAAATAGATGAGTGGAATGGTGATATAATGTTAACAATCAAACTATGTATCAAAACAAAGAAAACTATATAAGACGAGGAGATACGAGAACTAAAAATAGATGAGTGGAATGGTGATATAATGTTAACAATCAAACTATGTATCAAAACAAAGAAAACTATATAAGACGAGGAGATAGGAGAACTAAAAATAGATGAGTGGAATGGTGATATAATGTTAACAATCAAACTATGTATCAAAACAAAGAAAACTATATAAGACGAGGAGATACGAGAACTAAAAATAGATGAGTGGAATGGTGATATAATGTTAACAATCAAACTATGTATCAAAACAAAGAAAACTATATAAGACGAGGAGATACGAGAACTAAAAATAGATGAGTGGAATGGTGATATAATGTTAACAATCAAACTATGTATCAAAACAAAGAAAACTATATAAGACGAGGAGATACGAGAACTAAAAATAGATGAGTGGAATGGTGATATAATGTTAACAATCAAACTATGTATCAAAACAAAGAAAACTATATAAGACGAGGAGATAGGAGAACTAAAAATAGATGAGTGGAATGGTGATATAATGTTAACAATCAAACTATGTATCAAAACAAAGAAAACTATATAAGACGAGGAGATACGAGAACTAAAAATAGATGAGTGGAATGGTGATATAATGTTAACAATCAAACTATGTATCAAAACAAAGAAAACTATATAAGACGAGGAGATACGAGAACTAAAAATAGATGAGTGGAATGGTGATATAATGTTAACAATCAAACTATGTATCAAAACAAAGAAAACTATATAAGACGAGGAGATACGAGAACTAAAAATAGATGAGTGGAATGGTGATATAATGTTAACAATCAAACTATGTATCAAAACAAAGAAAACTATATAAGACGAGGAGATACGAGAACTAAAAATAGATGAGTGGAATGGTGATATAATGTTAACAATCAAACTATGTATCAAAACAAAGAAAACTATATAAGACGAGGAGATACGAGAACTAAAAATAGATGAGTGGAATGGTGATATAATGTTAACAATCAAACTATGTATCAAAACAAAGAAAACTATATAAGACGAGGAGATAGGAGAACTAAAAATAGATGAGTGGAATGGTGATATAATGTTAACAATCAAACTATGTATCAAAACAAAGAAAACTATATAAGACGAGGAGATACGAGAACTAAAAATAGATGAGTGGAATGGTGATATAATGTTAACAATCAAACTATGTATCAAAACAAAGAAAACTATATAAGACGAGGAGATACGAGAACTAAAAATAGATGAGTGGAATGGTGATATAATGTTAACAATCAAACTATGTATCAAAACAAAGAAAACTATATAAGACGAGGAGATACGAGAACTAAAAATAGATGAGTGGAATGGTGATATAATGTTAACAATCAAACTATGTATCAAAACAAAGAAAACTATATAAGACGAGGAGATACGAGAACTAAAAATAGATGAGTGGAATGGTGATATAATGTTAACAATCAAACTATGTATCAAAACAAAGAAAACTATATAAGACGAGGAGATAGGAGAACTAAAAATAGATGAGTGGAATGGTGATATAATGTTAACAATCAAACTATGTATCAAAACAAAGAAAACTATATAAGACGAGGAGATACGAGAACTAAAAATAGATGAGTGGAATGGTGATATAATGTTAACAATCAAACTATGTATCAAAACAAAGAAAACTATATAAGACGAGGAGATACGAGAACTAAAAATAGATGAGTGGAATGGTGATATAATGTTAACAATCAAACTATGTATCAAAACAAAGAAAACTATATAAGACGAGGAGATAGGAGAACTAAAAATAGATGAGTGGAATGGTGATATAATGTTAACAATCAAACTATGTATCAAAACAAAGAAAACTATATAAGACGAGGAGATACGAGAACTAAAAATAGATGAGTGGAATGGTGATATAATGTTAACAATCAAACTATGTATCAAAACAAAGAAAACTATATAAGACGAGGAGATAGGAGAACTAAAAATAGATGAGTGGAATGGTGATATAATGTTAACAATCAAACTATGTATCAAAACAAAGAAAACTATATAAGACGAGGAGATACGAGAACTAAAAATAGATGAGTGGAATGGTGATATAATGTTAACAATCAAACTATGTATCAAAACAAAAAGAAAACACAACAGTAACCTGGCTGTTTGGCTAAATCCGTCATTACATGTTCGGCAGCCTGTCGCTCATTTCTTCAGGATGGTAAATCCGTCATTACATGTTCGGCAGCCTGTCGCTCATTTCTTCAGGATGGTAAATTCGTCATTACATGTTCGGCAGCCTGTCGCTCATTTCTTCAGGATGCTAAATTCGTCATTACATTTTCGGCAGCCTGTCGCTGATTTCTTCAGGATGGTAAATTAAATGTGTACTCTGACGTGAGAGCAGCGACATGGAATTGTGTATTTTCGAGGCAGGAATCATACAATTATCTAAATGACAACAAACAGTACAAAAGAAAACGCAGAGGAAAACAGGGCACTATCCTTGTCGTACTGTCACACATATTTCGTGACAGGTCGTGTCGGTTAGAACCTGGAAATCGCTGATGCTCATTAAAATGTCCATTCTCTGGTAGAGGCGAAGACGCGACGCTAATCCTGTTCACGGTAATGCGTCTGTTTCTCATTGTCTCCAAGCGGGGGGGGGGGGGGGAGAGAAATAGAGAGACTGAGAGGCAGGGAGAGACAGTGAGAGAGAGAGAGAATTGAATTGAACTTAATTTGAGAGAGAGAGAGAGAGAGAGAGAGAGAGAGAGAGAGAGAGAGAGAGAGAGAGAGAGAGAGATCAACGTGTTAACATTTAAGAAGAATATCCAATAGACAAAGAGAGAGAGAGAGAGAGTGAGAGACAGAGAAAGGGAGAGGGAGAAACAGAAACAGAGAGAGAGAGAGAGAGAGAGAGAGAGAGAGAGAGAGAGAGAGAGAGAGAGAGAGAGAGAGAGAGAGAGAGAAAGAGAGCAGGTGGGCGCATGAAAGAAATCACACCCTTTCAATCCCGGCTGATCACACCACGGTGCCATACCCCGGTCCCAGCGTCGCTTTTTCGGGGGACATATGGGCTTCCGATCGATCGAACGCACGTGCGTTCGTGTACAGCTAAAAATAGTCAGCCAACCGTGTTGCTCCCTGCTGAGAGCTGGACCAATTGGAACACAGCGCGGAGAATATGATTGTCGCGTTGGTATGGCAACGGCTAGATACTAAGACTGTTGTGGTTTATGGAAACAGAGGGGATGGAGACATTAGGAACATTTTGAGCGGAGGAGGGGGATGGGAGGGGGAAATGTGGGAGGGGGGGGGTATATGAAGCGTGGGCAGGTGATGGCTAAAGCAGCTGGGATATATTGTTGAAAAAAGTTTTTGTTTCTGAATTGCGTGTAACGGAATAGCAATGCATTGTCCCGTATATTTTTCATTCAACAAAATTCGCGCGTGTGTGTGTGCGTGTGTGTGTGTGTGTGTGTGTGTGTGTGTGTGTGTCTGTGTGTGTGTGTGTGTGTCTGTGTGTGTCTGTGTCTGTGTCTGTGTCTGTGTCTGTGTGTATGTCTGTCTGGCTGTGTGTCTGTCTGTCTGTCTGTCTCTGTGTGCCTGTCTGTCTGTGTGGCGTGATTGTGGGGGAGAGAGAGGTGATGTGTGCGTGTGTGCGTGCTTGTGTACGATCTTGCAGCCTATGCGCATGTGTGTTGGTGCATGCGTGCGTGCGTGATGGTTATGTCTGTCTTTTATCAACAGTTCTGTCTGCCAAGCTGTCTAAAACAATTCTGGTTTTACTTTCACTATCATGATTTCACCACTGTGACAAGGAAGACGATATCTGTAGATTAAAGTAGACTGTCAGAAGACTCATCTGTCATGCTGTCACACAAAGGTTTGCACGTGCAAACCCCATTGTCCAAGGCATGATGACGGTTTGGTACCGAAACTGATTTCCGTCACGATTCTGTCCCGGGTAGCGTCAGAGACAAGAGGTAACTCAGAGTTCACTCCTGTTGAACTCTAGACACGGGGCTTGATTTTCTCCCTTTGTTTGAAGAGAAATTGACGTGGAGAACGCACGTGCGTCGAGCGAGGTGACGCTATGCTAAAGATAGCTCTGTGTGCTATGGCAGCGGAGTAAAATTCATGCAACAAAACAAAATAAAGAGACAATGAGAGAGAAAGAAAGAGATCAGAAATGAAAAGAAAGAAAGAGAAGTTTACAAAAATGGTAAAACAGCAAAACATTAGAAAATTTAAAAAAAATACACGACTGACAGAACAAATCGTGTTCCAGTGTCAATAGCATGTTTTGAGGTAATTGTTGCTGCTTTATTGCTGCAGCTGCAAATATTCAGTATCGAGGGCTACAAAAAAAAGTTCAGTCTCTCTTCCTCAATACTTAAAAGAAGCGCACAAAACATGAATGAACTTGCCACTGAATGAACGAAATGGTGAATGCCACATAGTGACATTGTTTTTCAAATGATTGAATGAAGAAACATTCAACAAATGAATGGATGAACGATCAAAAAGACCCGGCCACTTATAGTCTTAAACCGGCGCGAGTGGGGGATAGCATGGAGGACAAAATAACTGGTGTGAACAAATATGTTTTTTCCGCCTGTGTGTGTGTGTGTGTGTGTGTGTGTGTGTGTGTGTGTGTGTGTGTGTGTGTGTGTGTGTGTGTGTGTGTGTGTGCGAGCGTGCGTGCGTGCATGTTTGTGCGTGCGTGTGTGCGTGCGTAATTTTGTGTGTGTGTGTGTGTGTGTGTGTGTGTGTGCATGTGTGTGTGTGTGTGTGTGTGTGTGTGAGTGTGTATGTGTGTGTTCTAACGCAAATCCTTTGCAGTTAAAAATACTACTAGAAATGTAATAAGTGCACGCATTGCTCATGATCGATCGCTACATTCTATGTTAGCAATGTTGTTTCTTTTGGTAATTCGCATGCGTTCCGTTTTTATATTTAGTCAAGTTTTGACTAAATATTTTAACATCGAGGGGGAATCGAAACGAGGGTCGTGGTGTATGTGCGTGTGTGTGTGCGTGCGTGTGTGCGTGTGTGCGTGTGTGTGTGTGTGTAGAGCGATTCAGACTAAACTACTGGACCGATCTTTATGAAATTTGACATGAGAGTTCCTGGGTATGAAATCCCCGAACGCTGTTTTCATTTTTTTGATAAATGTCTTTGATGACGTCATATCCGGCTTTTCGTGAAAGTTGAGGCGGCACTGTCACGCCCTCATTTTTCAACCAAATTGGTTGAAATTTTGGTCAAGTAATCTTCGACGAAGCCCGGGGTTCGGTATTGCATTTCAGCTTGGTGGCTTAAAAATTAATTAATGACTTTGGTCATTAAAAATCTGAAAATTGTAAAAAAAAATAAAAATTTATAAAACGATCCAAATTTACGTTTATCTTATTCTCCATCATTTGCTGATTCCAAAAACATATAAATATGTTATATTCGGATTAAAAACAAGCTCTGAAAATTAAATATATAAAAATTATTATCAAACTTTTTTTTCCAAATCAATTTAAAAACACTTTCATCTTATTCCTTGTCGGTTCCTGATTCCAAAAATATATAGATATGATATGTTTGGATTAAAAACACGCTCAGAAAGTTAAAACGAAGAGAGGTACAGAAAAGCGTGCTATCCTTCTCAGCGCAACGAATACCCCGCTCTTCTTGTCAATTCCACGGGCACTGCCTTTGCCACGGGCGGTGGAGTGACGATGCTACGAGTATACGGTCTTGCTGCGTTGCGTTGCGTTCAGTTTCATTCTGTGAGTTCGACAGCTACTTGACTAAATATTGTATTTTCGCCTTACGCGACTTGTTCTCTTTATTTAAGAATAATATTGTGTTTGTCTGGTTTTGTTTTGTATTGTTTTGTATTATGGTGTGTGTTTTTTTTGTGTGGTTGGTTGGTTGGTTGGTTGGTTGGTTGGTTGGTTGGTTGTTTATAAAAGGTATTCAAACTTTTGCAGGCTCTTTCATTTACATTTTCAGAACAAACCCGCATTTCAGTCCACACAGACAATGTAATATTGTCAATACCCTCTGCAAATTGGTATCATTAATGAGTGTCCGCTATTCAACCACTAAGTCGTCAGTGAGTTTAATACCTCAAGCAATTATTCCCTACTCCCCGGATAACCACCACCCTCTTGTTCACTCATGGGAGACGGCAGCGCCAACCCAGAGTCAAATAACTCGACCGTGGGAATGTACTCCCAACAGTCTCTGTCAAATTTGAAACTGACAATGACATACCGCCGTACGTTACTGGACCCTAATTCCATTCAGCAGTAGTAATTATCTGTCACACCCCTCGCTTGGCGACAATGTGACTCGCAGGTCGTGGCACCATTGTCACTCAGTTCTCTCCCCTTCCCAGACATGCGCGTGGCCCTCGAGAGCACGCGCCATGAGCCACGTGCCTAGTATAGTCTCAAGCCAGCCGCCGTGCCACGCGCACCCATAGCTCACGTCTGCGCAGGTGCGAACGGCGGATTCTTTTGTAGTCTGTCTCGATCGCTTCTCTGAGTCGCTTTCCGTTGGCTACCGTTTGTTGTGTTTGGGGCAGACTGAATTCTCACGGGTTGGCTGTTTTGACTTGCACACCTGGCACAACTTTCAAATTCAAAATTGTTGGCCTTGGTGGGTGGGTTGAAACGGGTGGGGGTTCAAATTCAAATTGTTCGCTAGTGACGGTTGTTTGGTATGTTCGTCATGGTTATTTTCAATGCACTGCTGTGCGCTATAGTATCGGTAGCATTCATAAACCGACGACTAACGTTGAAAATGAAAGGAAGCAAAACTCAACACATTGAATCAAAAGCTGAATAATGAACATTCTTGACTCACTCGCGCTTGGCTTTCAGTTACTATCGTTTTATCTTTTTAGTTTTTTTCATCTCCTATTCCGTTTCTTCTTCACACACAAAATACACATACACGCACTGTGTTATTAAGTTAAATTAATGATCGAAACGTCTTTCGTGAATATGTTCACAAATACCGTACAACTTTGTTCTTCTTTTTATTCCCTTTTTTCCCAGTTGTTCTGTTTGATGATGTTTTGCTCTCATGTAAGTATTGTAGGAATCTGCAACAGATACACCCTAGACGTTCTTAAAAACAAGAATAAGATAACAAGGCAGGCTTAGTTTATGGGATGATTAATTAATGTGAATTTTTCGCTTGGTTATGATTAATATGTAAAGCGCTTAGAGAATGTCAAGCGCTATATAAATCTCCCATATAAATACAAATAAATTAAACGTTCCATAACCTAAACCTTTCTTGCTTAGTTCTTTGGGTGTTTATAAAAAAAATCTATTTCCTTGTATTTTTGCCGGTTTTCATAATTTGAGTGTAGAATCATAGGTGTTTTGGAGCTTACTCCGTTAACAAAAATACACAACATGTCTGGCTGTCTATCTGTATGTCTGTCTTGTCTGATCTGTCTCTGTCTCTGTCTCTGTCTCTGTCTCTGTCTCTCTCTCTCTCTCTCTCTCTCTCTCTCTCTCTCTCTCTCTCTCAAAAACAAATAATTATACAACCACAGTCCTTTGAAAAGAACTTCCAAACACAACAATAGTTAATGCGGTAGTTTTCTCAAATGAAATGACGATGGGAAACAGGAGAAAAAACAACAAAAAAAGAAAGAAAGAAAGAAAGAAAGAAAGACATCCCGGGCAAAAGCAAACTGACATACGAGAAGAAAGTAATGCTAATAAATGAAAAGCTAAAAACAAAACAAAATAGAATTAAAAAAATCTCAGATGAACCCCAGCACTGCTTGTATCCCTTGCGGTTTTCACATAGTTATTACACGCCCGCCGTTATTTTAAGGCCTGAATAAATCTATGCATTCTTCTGGATGTACGATGATATTTTCGTTTGGATTTAATATGTTTTTAATGTGATTCTTCATCCCGGCCAAACTGCTCCTCCTCCTCCTTATCCTCCTCGTCGTCATCATCATCATCAACAGCAGCAGCATCATCACCATCATCATCATCATCATGATCATCATCATCATCATCATCATCATCAAAACGATCAGTATTGTCAACACTATCATTATTACTAGCATTATCGTTGTAGGCGTCAAGGTTGGTAGCACTTCGGCTCCAGTCGTTTCAGTGAAGGGGAGATAATACGATTAAATAATACAAGCAAGAGAACAAGGGATGGACGGAGTTACTTCCCTTTAACTGTTAGACCAAGTTGAATTGACTACCACTTGACTCCCAGAAAACTGTACGCTCTGTGATTGTGGGCCAATTGTTTTTAGAAATATCTACAACGAAACTGAGGACAGAGAAAAAGCTCAGAAACTCAATACAGGACACAAAGAACAACAACAACAACAACAACAACAACAACAACAACAACAACAACAACAACAACAACAACAACAACAACAACAACAACAACAACAACAATAGCAGCAGCAACAACAAGTAACGATATGTCGACATTTTTTAGAAGAAAAAAAAGTTTATTTTCCATAAAGCGAATATTCATTATTAAGACTTGGAATACATGTCTGTTGTCAGTTCTTCGGAATGTGAAGCGTTGCTTTAATGGTGCACAGCTTTAGACTGGACACTCTGCAAAATAAATAATTAAATAAATAGACGAAAAAACAAATAAAGGAATAAATAAATGAATGAATAGATGAATTAATTAATTAATTAATTAATATATGAATAAAAGTGAACGTTATTTTAAAAACTTGGTTATGGTTGCTGTTCACAGCAGTAATAGTAACAGTTGACACAGTTTTGCATCATGTCTTTTTCTGGAGTAACTTTTTACTCCCAGTAAAAATCTCGTACGAAAAAAGAACTCCACAAGGAACGAAACAAATATTCCCTCCACAAAATGTTTACTACCCAAATTTGTACTCCCAGTAACAATCGCGTACGAGATTTTTACTCCCTGGTTTATATTTCGCCGTGGACGTTCGTACTCATGGGATCACAAGCCAAGCGTCATTTTACTATGGTGACATACCACTAGCGCGATATCCCACGTTGGTGTTTTGCCGCCGCTCATTTTGGCCCCATCCCATAGTAAAATGACGCTTGGCTTGTGAAATGTCGCGAAAATGGTATGGGGGCGAAATGGAATGGCGGCGAAATAGAGATGGCGTCGAAATGGGATTGCGTCGAAATGGGATGGCGCCAAAATGGAATGTGGCGCTATAGGTATGACACGGTAGTAAAATGACGCTTGGCTTGTGAAATGTCGCAAAAATGGTATGGGGGCGAAATGGAACGGCGGCGAAAAGGAATGGCACCAAAACGGGACAGCGGCAAAACGGGATTGCACCAAAACGGGATATCGCGCTTGTGGTAGCCTATATGACACGGAAGTAAAATGACGCTTGGCTTGTGAAATGTCGCGAAAATGGTATGGGGGCGAAATGGAATGGCGGCGAAAAGGAATGGCACCAAAATGGGATGTCCCGCTAGCGATATGACTGACACGATAGTAAAATGACGCTTGGCTTTGTGAAATGGACCGAAAATTGGATTGGCGGCGAAATGGGATACGCCCATATGGGATCTTACATTCTCTCCACCCCTTCCACCACCAGGACTGACAGGGGACGGGGGAGTAAAAGTGTTGTACGAAATTTGTACTCGGGAGTACACCTGTCGTGGTGGAGTAGTTTATTCGTTATCTATTTGTCAGGGGAGGGTTTTTTTTTGCTCTTTCCTTTGGTTGATACAACATACGTTTTGACTGTTTGTGTTTCGCTCTGACTCCCTGCTTTGCCTCATTATTTTTTCATGTGGATAAAAGGTATGATACCAAGAACGTTCTTTCTTTCTTTCTTTTTTCTTTTCTTTTTTTCTTTTTTTCTCTATTCCTTTGCACGTTTTCCTTTTTTCTTGGGGATGCGGAAAAATCAGCCAATCTGGTTCATTAACTGCGATTCGATCATGCATATAATCCGTTAGTCAGATCAGAGGTTTACGCCCAAGTCATAAGGTGAATATATTTACCTCTAACTCTCGTCAGCCGGAATAGCTCAGTTGGGAGAGCGTTAGACTGAAGATCTAAAGGTCCCTGGTTCGATCCCGGGTTCCGGCACGGAACACTAACCGGCGGTTGGCACATTTTTTGCTCAACCCGTTATCCGTTAATGACAACCGTTATCCGTAGGTCAAAACTTATTGTTCTTTGTCAACCGATTTATTTCTTCTCCTTCGCTTTTCCCCAACCCAACAACGGTTAGAATGAAAAATGATGATAAATGGGTTTTTTAACTCTCTCATGGTGAAATCATTACAAGCATGTTCCCGGGTGTTACCGCGATTTTAGGTGATTAAAAAAAAGGCCCGCCTCATTAGGATGAAAAATTTTTCCGTCTACATTTATTTACAATTAGACAAACTAATCAGAGAAGCTTACTCTGGTTATCCTAAAATTAATCTATCAGCCGGTCAAGCACAGGAAAGCACCCCCCCTCCCCCTCCCCTCTGAAAGAAAGTAAGAAACAAACAAAGAAACAAGAAAAAAAGGAAAGAAAGCGAGAAAGAAAAGGAAAGGAAAGAAAGAAAAACAAAAACATCAAAAGAAACACAGAAACAAAGAAGAAAGAATAAAAATGAAATAAAAAAGACCGAGGTAGAAACAGGGAGACAGTTAGTAAGAGCAAAAACACAGCACACAACAAAATAAAGAAACAAATTATTTGGTTGTGAAAGAACTACAGACTAACACTCACAGTGAAAACGTATGTTGTGATAGAGCGAAAAACAGACTCTCAAAAACTATGTTTACAAAAAAAGTGCCAACCGCCGGTAGTGTTCCGTGCCGGAACCCGGGATCGAACCAGGGACCTTTAGATCTTCAGTCTAACGCTCTCCCAACTGAGCTATTCCGGCTGACGAAATGGAGTAGCAAAAATAGGTTACAAATAGGGCTGCGGCTTTTGGCTAAGCTGACCAGTGTCCAGTGAATTTACGCATGGTGGGGGATACCTTATCAAGCCCCACATGTCTTTCATTTTGCACCCACAAGAAAGAAATTATGAAAGAAAGAAAGAAAAGAAAGAACAACAAGTCGCGTAAGGCGAAATTACTACATTTAGTCAAGCTGTGGAACTCACAGAATGAAATTGAACGTAGTCCGATCCGCCGCTAGTGCAAAAGGCAGTGAAAGTGACGAGCCTGTTTGGCGCGGTAGCGGTTGCGCTGTGCTTCATAGCACGCTTTACTGTACCTCTCTTCGTTTTAACTTTCTGAGCGTGTTTCTAATCCAAACATATCATATCTATATGTTTTTGGAATCAGGAACCGACAAGGAATAAGATGAAAGTGTTTTTAAATTGATTTCAAAAATTTAATTTTGATCATAATTTTAATTTTTTTTAATTTTCAGAGCTTGTTTTTAATCCAAATATAACATATTTATATGTTTTTGGAATCAGAAAATGATGAAGAATAAGATGAACGTAAATTTAGATCGTTTCATAAAAAGAATTTTTTTTTTACAATTTTCAGATTTTTAATGACCAAAGTCATTAATCAATTTTGGGCGGGGATGTAGCTAAGTCGGTAGCGCGCTGGATTTGTATCCAGTTGGCCGCTGTCAGCGTGAGTTCGTCCCCACGTTCGGCGAGAGATTTATTTCTCAGAGTCAACTTTGTGTGCAGACTCTCCTCGGTGTCCGAACACCCCCGTGTGTACACGCAAGCACAAGACCAAGTGCGCACGAAAAAGATCCTGTAATCCATGTCAGAGTTCGGTGGGTTATAGAAACACGAAAATACTCAGCATGCTTCCTCCGAAAGCGGCGTATGGCTGCCTAAATGGCGGTTTAAAAACGGTCATACACGCAAAAGCCGTGGGAGTTTCAACCCATGAACGAACAAACAAACAAACAAAACATTAATTATTTTTTAAGCCACCAAGCTGAAATGCAATTCCGAAGTCCGGCCTTCGTCGAAGATTGCTTGCCAAAATTTCAATCAATTTGATTGAAAAATGAGGGTGTGACAGTGCCGCCTCAACTTTTACAAAAAGCCGGATATGACGTCATCAAAGACATTTATCGAAAAAATGAAAAAAAACGTCCGGGGATATCATACCCAGGAACTCTCATGTCAAATTTCATACAGATCGGTCCAGTAGTTTACTCTGAATCGCTCTACACACACACACGCACACACACACACACACACACACACAAACACACACACACACACACACACACACACACACACACACACACACACACACACACACACACACACACCACGACCCTCGTCTCGATTCCCCCTCTATGTTAAAACGAGCTAAAAAAAAAAAGAAAAAAAAAAAAAAAGAAAGACAAAAAGAAAGAACGAAAGAAAAAAAGAAAAGAACGAAAACAGCCAACCAACCAACCAACCAACCAACCAACCAACCAACCAACCAACCAACCTGCATACCAACCAACCTGCATACCAACCAACCAAGCAAACAAACAAGCAAACAAACAAGCGAACAAATAAGCAAGAAAGCAAACAACAACAACAACAACAAAACACACACACAAACAAACAAGCAAACAAACAAAACAACCAACCAACCAAACAAATTTGTTTTACAAGAAACGAAAGACAAAAAGAAAGAAAGAAAGAAGAGAAAGAAAGAAAGAGAAAAAGAAAGAATAAGAATGAATCTCGTTCTCCGATTGACAAAATAACCAGGTTAAACAAGGAGAAAGTTCGTTATAGCAAAAACCAGTAAACATTTAAAAACAAAATACAAAATAAACGTATGTTAAAAAATGTAGTGAAAGAGCAACAAAAATTACACACACAGTCAAAACGTATGTTTACAAAAATGAAGTGCCAACCGCCGGATAATGTTCCGTGCCGAAACCCGGGATCGAACCAGGGACCTTTAGATCTTCAGTCTAACGCTCTCCCAACTGAGCTATTCCGGCTGACGAAACGGAGTAGCAAAAATAGGACCCGAATAGGGCTGAGGCTTTCGGCTAAGCTGACAAGTGTCAAGTGAATTTACCTTGGTTGGGGATACCTTATTAAGCCCCCAAAACCTCCACCTCCCCCCCCCCCCCCGCCCCCCTACATGACTGTGCTTCATTTTGCGCACACATCATGGATAGAGAGAGAATACCTCACAAAGGTGACCCAAAGTGCTCACAGCATCATCCAACAAGAAAGAAAGAAAGAAAGAAAGAAAGAAAAGAAAGAAAGAACTAACAAAATAATGACCAAAACAATTAAGAAAGACAAAAAAGAAAGAACAAGAGAAAGGAAGAACAGAACAAAAACAGCCAACCAACCAACCAACCAACCAACCAACCAACCAACCAACCAACCAACCAACCAACCAACCAACCAACCAACCAACCAAAGGATCAAACCCCAATGAAATTCCTCCTTTGACGTCAAACGGAACAACCTACTATACTAACCTAGAAAAAGCAAACTTGTTCAACGACTTCTTTATCCAACAGTCCATTGTCGAAGACGATATGTCAGACATTCCTGAAGTACCAAGGCTTCCTTGCAGAATAAACACTCTCACACTTTCAGTCGAAGAAGTTATAAATACGATTAACAAACTAGACAAAACAAAAGCAGCCGGTCCAGACGAAATCCACAATAGAATTTTAATTGAGAGCTGCGAAGTGATTTGTGACAGCCTAACTGCACTGTTTAATCGGTCTTTACGTGAAGGACTTTTTCCGTCAGTTTGGAAAATAGCCCACGTTTCACCAGTTCATAAAAAGGGAAACAAAGATACATGTAGTAATTATCGTCCAATCTCCCTCCTAAGCTGTGTTGGCAAAACACTAGAGAAATGCATACAAATTCATGTCTTTGACTACTTAACACAAAACAATATCATTACAGAGTCGCAGTCCGGTTTCATCCCTGGAGACTCAACTGTTTACCAGCTTCTTACAATATACAATGACATATGCAAATCACTCGATAATAGAATAACTACCCAAGCAATCTTCTTTGATATATCCAAAGCATTCGATAGAGTTTGACACCGGGGCTTATTGCATAAACTCGAAGCCGTTGGAATTAATGGGCCATTATTAAACTGGTTTACAGACTACCTAACAGATCGAAAGCAAGCAGTTGTATTAAAAGGCAGTAAATCAACTTATCTTCCAGTAGTAGCGGGAGTTCCTCAAGGACCAGTGCTTGGACCTTTGCTTTTCCTAATTTATGTAAACGACATTGTACGTGACATAGAATCTACGATTAAGCTTTTTGCTGACGACACTAGCATGTACTTGTCTTTAGCCAATCACAACATCCGTGCCGAAATTTTAAACTCAGATCTTGAAAAAATTGTAAATTGGGCAGAAACATGGAAGGTAGCATTTAACCATGCAAAAACTGAATTGGTGAACTTTTGTACACAAAGAACCCCTGATATCGCAGATCTAAACTTTGGCAATACCATCCTTGAAAGTTCCCAAAATCACAAACACTTAGGAATAATAATACAAAACAACTGTAAATGGGATGAACATATAAAATCTCTTGTTGCAAAGTGCAGAACTCTCGTAGCTTGCTTGCGTACATACAAATATAGACTGAGTCGAAAATCATTGGAAATTATGTTTAAATCCTTCATTCTACCACACTTTGATTATTGCGACATAATATGGGACAATTGTAGCAAAACCCTAACAGATGAACTCGAAAAGTTAAACCTAGATGCAATACGAACAATCATCGGAGCTGTCCGCGGAACCAGTCACTTTAAGCTTTACGGAGAATCTGGACTCCAATCATTATCTGAAAGGCGTAACCGTCATAAACTAACAATGTTCCATAAAATTATTCACGACAAGACCCCCCCATACCTACAAGCAGCACTCCCACCTCTCGTAGCAGCCAACAACCCCTACCACAGACGCCGCCCCTTAGAACGAAGTATACCCCCACATCGAACAGAAACGTACAAAACATCCTTTTTTTCCTTCGACAACAGTACTCTGGAACCAACTACCTGAACAAATACAGTTAACTGACTCCCTCGGGGAATTTAAACATTACTTAACAAAAGACGACACACAAATTCCCGTTTACTTCTACAGTGGCAGTCGACAAACACAAATAATCCACAAAAAAATGAGACTTAATATTAGTGATCTAAAGAAAGACTTAGTTGAGCGACACCTTGCGGAAAACAGCGTATGCGACTGTGGTGATGGAACAGAAACTGCAACACACTTCTTACTAGAATGCCGTTTACACTTAGCTGCAAGAAACAACACAATCAACAAACTAACCAACAACCTCATACACACAGATATTCTACTTCATGGAAACCCCTCCTTGCAAACAAAAATTAACAAAAAAATCTTTTTAACAGTGCAGGACTTTATTGGACAGTCCGGCCGTTTCGAACAGATAAACATGTAAAGTGAAAGCAAAATCGACACGTCTACTCGTCTCTCTCTCTCTCTCTCTCTCTCTCTCTCTCTCTCTCTCTCTCCCTCTCTCTCTATCTCTCTCTCTCTCTCCCTCTCTCTCTATCTCTCTCACGCTCTCTCTCTCTCTCTCTCTCTCTCTCTCTCTCTCTCTCTCTCCCTCTTTCTCTCTCTCTCTCTCTCACTCTCCCCCTCCCTCCCTCCCTCTCTCCCTCCCTATCTCTTACTCGCAAACACCATAAATATTATATATGTATTCCCAAACGGATTTTTGTTTTGATGTACAATTTTCATTCAATTTTCTTTTCATGTTTGCAAGCTTTTCATTTAAACTGTACAATAGCCGCCATTTATATTATATGTAATTTTCTAGAAATAGTGAACACCACTATAAGCATTATGCTTGTTGTTGTTTACTCAATATGCGTTTTTTGTAAATAATGCACAAACGTTAAATAAAACAGTTTAAACCAAGCAAACAAATAAGCAAGAAAGCAAACAACAACAACACAAACAAACAAACAAACAAAACAACCAACCAACCAACCAACCAACCAACCAACCAAAGAAACGAAAGACAGAAATTTAAGAAAGAAAGGAAGAAAGAAGCGAAAGAAAGAAAGAGAGAAAGAAAGAATAAGAATGAATCTCGTTCTGCAACTGACAAAAGAACCAGGTAAAACAGGGAGAAAGTTCGTTATTGCAAAAAACAGTAAACATTTAAAACAAAATAAAAAATAAACGTGTGTTAAAAAAATGCTTCAAAAAATACACACACAGTCAATACGGCTGTTTGCAAAAATGATGTGTCAACCGCCGGTTGGTGTTCCGTGCCGGAACTCGGGACACACACACGTACAATGACATACACGTTTTTCTCTCCATTTCGTCCACAACAGATGACAGTGTGACAACAGCAGAATACTGGCATGGCAAACTTCATTCCTGTATTTAACATCTTCTTCTCTCCTCCACTTCGCCTACCGACCGAAGCCGGTGTGACGTTTTCATCTTTCGCCGTGTTGATATTTCGCTTCTCGGCCTCGTTGATCTAGTATAAACTCTACACTGAACAGAAAAACACCCTTCGATAGTACTGATGAGCGACCTTGTGTACCTTACGTTCATGGGGCCAAATTTTTCCAACCAATTTATTTTATTTAACTTAGAAATTTGATTCATCCTAAAATGTTTTCCTTCTTACTCAGGGGACGTAACCACTCAGTACACGTTTTCGAAGAATTCGATTTTGGGGGTGAAACTTCTATTAAATTTTACCACCAATTTTCTTCACATGCAAGAAACTGACATGCTTTGCGTCCATAAATAATTTCACTTCTTAAATTTACCAGGAAACAACATTTCAGTCTTGAGTAGTATATGTCGAGGGGGAAATATGTACACAGGCGAAAGATGAAATCGTGACACCGGTGGCCACAAGCCACAATACAAAGTTGACTACATCTCCTGAGTTAGTGGAGCACACAACAAAATACGTCCACACTCTTCCGAAGTTCTCAACGTTCTCTCTCACATAACCAAACTTTAGCTAGTCACAAACATCCAATAAGCATCTTAGTAACCACCCGTAACCGTGACATTCTAAGCAGGTTCCGTGTTTAATTGGTTAAACGTAAGACAAGAGGAAGGGGAGGAACACAAAGGGAGGGGGGGGGGAGGGGGTAAACAACTGACCACCTGCCAGCTGAGATCCGACAAAGGAATGAACACCCTCTTAACGAGGCTTTGATCGAAGCGCGTCAAAAGACACGGCTAGAGCATCCTCTGGGAAGCTACTCCCGGTTAGGCCATAAAAGTTACGCAACTTAACCACCTGCAGGCCAGCGGCTACCCGTCTCTCTTCCTAGGAGAGCGGCTTAAGTTCAAAGGATCAAAGACCAGTCAGAACATGGACACAGAAGGATCTACCGGTGACTGGACTCTGCATCTCAAAATTTAACTTAGAACAAATAATGGCATTACACAAAACATAAAGCGATCGGCAACATGAACTACAAACACTACACTGGACAATGTCAAAAACTTTACTCTATAATTGGTGACTGGTCGCCCTGTCACACATTTAAAACAAAATAAAACATAATCGTATGTTAAAAAAAAAGTTGTAAAAGAGCAACAAAAAGTACACACACAGTCAAAACGCTGGATTGCAAAAATGATGTGTCAACCGCCGGTTGGTGTTCCGTGCCGGAACCCGGGATTGAACCAGGGACCTTTAGATCTTCAGTCTAACGCTCTCCCAACTGAGCTATTCCGGCTGACGGAAAGGAACAGCAATAATAGGACCCAAATAGGACTGAGGCTTTCGGCTAAGCTGACAAGTGTCAAGTGAATTCACCATGGTTGGGGATACCTTATCAAGCCCCCCCCCCCCCCCCCAAACCTCCCCTTCCCCCCCCCCCCTACATGTGCATTATTTTGCGCACACATCATGGATAGAAAGAGAATACCTTGCAAAGGTGGCCCAAGGTGGCCACAGCATCCACCAAGAAAGAAAGAAAGAAAGAAAGAACAAATCAAAACTTGACTAAATGTAAAAAGGAACTAAACAAATAAAGACACAAAAAAATAAACAAAGACAAAAAGAAAGAGCGAAAGAAAGGAAGAACAGAACAAAACCAACCAACCACCCAACCAACCAACCAACCAACCCACCAACCCACCAACCAACCAACCAAACAAACAAGCACACAAAAACATTCACACACAAACACACAAGCAAACAAACAAAACAGCCAACCTTACCAAAAAAAGAAAGACAGAAAGAAAGAAAGGAAGAAAGAAAGAATAAGAAAGAATCTCGTTCTGCAACTGACAAAAGAACCAGGTAAAACAGGGAGAAAGTTCTTTATTGTAAAAAAAACAGTAAACATTTAAAACAAAATAAATAATAAACGTGTGTTAAAAAAATGCAACAAAAAATACACACACAGTCAAAACGGCTGTTTGCAAAACTGAAGTGTCAACCGTCGGTTGATGTTCCGTGCCGGAACCCGGGATTGAACCAGGGACCTTTAGATCTTCAGTCTAACGCTCTCCCAACTGAGCTATTCCGGCTGACGGAAAGGAACAGCAATAATAGGACCCAAATAGGGCTGAGGCTTTCGGCTAAGCTGACAAGTGTCAAGTGAATTCACCATGGTTGGGGATACCTTATCAAGCCCCCCCCCCCCCCCCCCAAACCTCCCCTTCCCCCCCCCCCCTACATGTGCATTATTTTGCGCACACATCATGGATAGAAAGAGAATACCTTGCAAAGGTGGCCCAAGGTGGCCACAGCATCCACCAAGAAAGAAAGAAAGAAAGAAAGAACAAATCAAAACTTGACTAAATGTAACAAGTCGCGTAAGGCGAAAATACAATATTTAGTCAAGTAGCTGTCGAACTCACAGAATGAAACTGAACGCAATGCCATTTTTCAGCAAGACCGTATACTCGTAGCATCGTCAGTCCACCGCTCATGGCAAAGGCAGTGAAATTGACAAGAAGAGCGGGGTAGTAGTTGCGCCGCTAAGAAGGATAGCACGCTTTTCTGTACCTCTCTTTGTTTTAACTTTCTGAGCGTGTTTTTAATCCAAACATATCATATCTATATGTTTTTGGAATCAGGAACCGACAAGGAATAAGATGAAAGTGTTTTTAAATTGATTTGGACAATTTAATTTTGATAATAATTTTTATATATATAATTTTCAGAGCTTGTTTTTAATCCGAATATAACATATTTATATGTTTTTGGAATCAGCAAATGATGGAGAATAAGATAAACGTAAATTTGGATCGTTTTATAAATTTTTTTTTTTTTTTTTTTTACAATTTTCAGATTTTTAATGACCAAAGTCATTAATTAATTTTTAAGCCACCAAGCTGAAATGCAATACCGAAGTCCGGGCTTCGTCGAAGATTACTTGACCAAAATTTCAACCAATTTGGTTGAAAAATGAGGGCGTGACAGTGCCGCCTCAACTTTCACGAAAAGCCGGATATGACGTCATCAAAGACATTTATCAAAAAAAATGAAAAAAAACGTATGGGGATTTCATACCCAGGAACTCTCATGTCAAATTTCATAAAGATCGGTCCAGTAGTTTAGTCTGAATCGCTCTACACACACACACGCACACACGCACACACGCACATACACCACGACCCTCGTTTCGATTCCCCCTCTACAGCCCACTTCGTCAACATCACGGGCCAAAGAATCTAGACACAGCCATCGTCGAACGCTGAAGAAGAAGAAGAAGAAGAAGAAGATTCCCCGTCGATGTTAAAATATTTAGTCAAAACTTGACTAAATATAAAAAGGAACTAAACAAATAAAGACACAAAAAAATAAACAAAGACAAAAAGAAAGAGCGAAAGAAAGGAAGAACAGAACAAAACCAACCAACCACCCAACCACCCAACCAACCAACCAACCAACCCACCAACCCACCAACCCACCAACCAACCAACCAAACAAACAAGCACACAAAAACATTCACACACAAACACACAACCAAACAAACAAAACAGCCAACCTTACCAAAAAAAGAAAGACAGACAGAAAGACAGACAGAAAGAAAGAAAGAATAAGAAAGAATCTCGTTCTGCAACTGACAAAAGAACCAGGTAAAACAGGGAGAAAGTTCTTTATTGTAAAAAAACAGTAAACATTTAAAACAAAATAAATAATAAACGTGTGTTAAAAAAATGCAACAAAAAATACACACACAGTCAAAACGGCTGTTTGCAAAACTGAAGTGTCAACCGTCGGTTGATGTTCCGTGCCGGAACCCGGGATTGAACCAGGGACCTTTAGATCTTCAGTCTAACGCTCTCCCAACTGAGCTATTCCGGCTGACGCGATAAGATAGGAAAATACAATTTCAGATGAGCCCCAGCCCTGCTTGTATCCCTTGCGGTTTTCCACACAATTGTTACACGTCTGCCGTAATTTCAAGGCTTGAATAAGCATATACATTCTTTTGGACTTGCTATGCTGTTTTCGTTTGGATTTAGTATGTTGTTAATGTGATTCTTCATCCCTTCCTCCTCTTCCTCCTCCTCCTCTTCCTCCTCCTACTTCTCCTCCTCCTCACCATCATCATCATCAAAACAATCAGCAGTGTTAACTCTATTATTGTAGGCATCAACGTTAGTAGCACTTCGGCTCCAAACGCTTCAGTGAAGGGGGGGGGGGGGGTAATACATTTGGATAATACAAGCAAGAGAACAAGGAATGATCGGAGTTAGTTCCCTTTAACTGTTAGACCAAATCAGGTGAATTTACTACCAGAACGCTCTGTGTTTGCGGGCCTCAACATTTTAGAAATACATGATACAACATAACTGAGGACAGAGAAAAAAGCCCAGAAACTCAATACAGGACACAAACAATAACAACCACCACCACAACAACAACAACAACAACAACGTCAGCAACAGCAACAACAAGTTACGTACTATGTCAACATTTTTGAAAAATAATTATGTTTATTTGCCAAACAGTGAATATTCAGTATTAAGACTTGGGATATAAATGTATAGTTTTCAGTTCTTTGGAATATGAAGCGTTGCCTTGGTGCACACCTTCAGACTGGACACTCTGCAAAATAAATAAATAAATGAATAAACAAATAAATAGATAAATAAATGAATGAAGGAGTAAATGAATAAATAAATAAATAAATAAATAAATAATAAAATTGAATATGAAATTAAAATTTACTCAAAACTTATATCATAATAATATCATTTTAAAAACTTGCTTATGTTTGCTGTTCACAGCAGCAAATGCACAGTTTTGCATCATGTTTTGTTCTCGGTAGCAACACGGATAAGAAAATAACAAGTCGCGAAAGGCGAAAATACAACATTTAGTCAAGCTCAGTCGAACTCACAGAATGAAACTGAGCGCATTGCATTATTTCCGCAAGACCGTACACTCGTAGCATCGTCTGTCCACCGCTCGATCGTGGCAAAGGCAGTGAAATTAACAATCCAGAAAAGCGCGGTAGCGGTTGCGCCGAGGAGGAAAGCACGCTTTTCTATATCTCTATTCTTTAACTCTCTGAACGTGTTTTTAATCCAAACATATCATATCTATATGCTTTTGGATTCAGGAACGGACACAGAATAAGATGAAATTGTTTTTAAATCGATTTCGGAAATTCAATTTTAATCATAATTTTTATATTTTTAATTTTCAGAGCTTGTTTTTAATCCGAATATAACATATTTATATATTTTTGGAATAAAAAAATTATGAAAAATACGATAAACGTAATAATGGATCGTTTTATAAAAAAATTATTTTAATTTCAATTTTCAGGTTTTTAATGACC
Source organism: Littorina saxatilis (assembly GCF_037325665.1). Classification (NCBI taxonomy): domain Eukaryota; kingdom Metazoa; phylum Mollusca; class Gastropoda; order Littorinimorpha; family Littorinidae; genus Littorina; species Littorina saxatilis. Next base: position 70,962,594 of record NC_090261.1, read on the forward strand.
AAAGTCATTAATTAATTTTTAAGCCTCAAAGCTGAAATGCAATACCAAAGTCCGGCCTTTGTCAAAGATTGCTTGGCCAAAATTTCAATCAATTTGATTGAAAAATGAGGGAGTGACAGTGCCGCCTCAACTTTTACAAAAAGCCGGATATGACGTCATCAAAGACATTTATAGAACAACTGAAAAAAATGTCTGGGGACATCATACCCAGAAACACTCATGAAAAATTTCATAAAGATCAGTCCAGTAGTTTACTCTGAATCGCTCTACACACACACACACACACACACACACACACACACACACACACACACACATTACACACACACACACACACACACACACACACACACACACACACACACACACACACATACACACACACACACACACATACACCACGACCCTCGTCTCGATTCCCCCCTCTATGTTAAAACATTTAGTCAAAACTTGACTAAACTGTAAAAATAACAAGTCGCGTAAGGCGAAATAACAACATTTAGTCAAGCTATCGAACTCACAGAATGAAACTGAACGCACTGCTTTTTTCACCAAGACCACATACTCGTAGTTTCGTCAGTCCACCGCTCGTGGCAAAGGCAGTGAAATCGACAAGTAATGCAGAATGCAGTAGTGCGGTAGTGGTCGCGCTGAGCAGGATAACACGCTTTTCTGTATTGTCTATTCTTTTAAGCTTACTGATTTTGTTTTCAATCCAAACATATCATATCTATATGTTTTTGGAAACAGGGACCAACAAGGAATAAGATGAAATTGTTTTTAAATCGATTTCGGAAAATTAATTTTAATCATAATTTTCATATTTTTAATTTTTAGAGCTTGTTTGTAATCCAAATATAACATACTAGATGAATACCCGCTTCGCCGGGTACGGCTTCGCCGGGAAGAAGTCAAGCCGAATACCCGGCGGCGCCGGGGACCCGGCGGCGCCGGGTGTACGCCGGCTTTGCCGAAGGAAGGGGGATAAACGCGCAAAACACTGGAGAAAAGTAATACCCGGCTTCGCCGGGACAGTGACCTTCTAAAAATAGTATAACGGGAATATGGGTTGAGCGTTGTCGACAGTGACCTTCTAAAAATAGAAACGGGAATATGGATTGACGCCACACGAAGGAAGGGAGATAAACGCTGAAAACACTGGAGAAGATAAGGAAGAGTTACTGGGAATGGATCCAGAGAAAAACCAAAATCGGTTCAGCGCTGTGCGCTGAGAGCACGTGTTGAAATATCTCATCGACCAGGTTATGTCCGGGGTGTACCTGAATATGCCCACCAAATTTGAACAGATCCATCGAGAACCTTGGGCGTGCATCGCGAACACACAGACACACACACAGACACAAGTCGTATATATATATAGATGTATATGTTTTTTGAATCAGAAAAAGACGAAGAATAAGATGAAATTATTTTTGGATCTTTTCATCAAAAAAAAATGTAATTACAAGTTTCCGATTTTTAATGACCAAACACATTCATTAGTTTTCAAGCCACCAAGCTAAAATGCAATACCAAAGTCCGGCCTTCGTCGCAAATTGCTTTGCCAAAATGTCAATCAATTTGATTGAAAAATGAGGGTGTGACACATGCCGCCTCAACTTTTACAAAAAGCCGGATATGACGTCATCAAAGGTATTTATTGAAAAAAAGAAAAAAATATCCGGGGATATCATTCCCAGAAACTCTCATGTCAAATTTCATAAAGATCGGTCCATAGTAGTTTAGTCTGAATCGCTCTACACACACACTCGCACAGACACACAGACACACAGACACAGACACATACACACACACACACACACACACACACACACACACACACACACACACACCACGACCCTCGTCTCGATTCCCCCCTCTATGTTAAAACATTTAGTCAAAACTTGACTAAATGTAAAAAGGACACATTAATTTAACAGCAATAAATGGAGAGGAGTATTCTTTTTAACACAAACATGATCAGGCGATGCGGAGCAGCGCTTGCTCAGTTAACTCTAATAAAAAGACTGATAATAAACACACACACACACACACACACACACACACACACACACACACACACACACATACACAAGCACACACGCACACACGCACACACTCACGCACTCACGCACATCATCATCCTCATCATCCTCCTCCTCCTCAACATCATCATCATTATCATCACCATCATCATCATCATCATCATCATCATCATCATCCAGCGGTTGTCATATTTGTGCTCGTCCTTTTCTCTTTTTTGTTCAACTCCACTTATTCCGATCGGTGGGAAAAAAGAGTGCCTTCGATTCAGTCAAGCATATGATCCGTTAGTAAGATTAGATGTTTACTACGGAACGCGGATCGTATCAACTGATGAATCAAATTGATGCATCCAAAACCAAGATTTGATGCATCATTTTCACAATTTGATGCATCATTTTCACAAAAGGATGCATCATTTTCAAAAAGGATGCATCATTTTCAAATACTGATGCATCCGATACGAAAATGATGCATCCTTTTAGAAAATGATGCATCATTTTGATGCATCACTTTCGGTTTTGTATGCATGCGAAAGATCATTCATTTCCGGTCTTTCCGTAAGAAATGCCTGAGCACGGAAAAACTTGAAATGACATTTTGACGAATATAAACAGATTGGTTAGATCAAACAAAAATAAACGACGTACAACATACCATTAAATAGGGAACAAGTCAAAGTCACGGCATTATTAATTTTAAGGCATTTTTTCTTTTGTTTGTGGTTTGTTTTCTGTGCACACGAAGTTTTGACGCCCTTGACCCTCGACTCAAACTTTCGTTTTTCGACGTTCGTTTCGCTTCGTATTCCGGTTCAAATTTTGCTTTTTGCTCGGCACTTTCCGGGAAAACTCGAAAATTCTGATGCATCCAAACGATGCATCAAATTGTGAACATGATGCATCAAATTCTTGGTTTTGGATGCATCAATTTGATTCATCAGTTGATACGATCCGCGTTCCGTAGTTTACGCCTTGAATTGAAAATATTTCTCCCTTGTTCCCGTCAGCCGGAATAGCTCAGTTGGGAGAGCATTAGACTGAAGATCTAAAGGTCCCTGGTTCAATCCCGGGTTCCGGCACGGAACACTATCCGGCGGTTGACAGAATATTTTTGCAGACAAACTTTTTGACATTTTGTTTTTCTCTGTGACTCATCACGGTATATAACGGTTCTGTACCAAGAACAGTTTTAATTCTTCTTTCTTTCTTTCTCTCTCGTTTCTTTCTCTCTATCTTTCTTTCTTTTCTTTCTTTCTTTCTTTCTATGTCTCTTACTTTCTTTCGTTCTTTCTTTCCTTCTTTTTGTCTTTCTTTCTTTCTTTCTTTCTTTCTTTCTTTCTTTCTTTCTTTCTTTCTCTATCTATAATGGTTGTATTTCATTTAACACACACATCATCGACAGAGAGAGAATACTTTATCAAGGTCGCCCCCCCCCCCCCACACACACACACACAAACACACGCGCGCGCATACTCCAGAAAGAAAGGAAAGAAAGTAAAAAAGAAAGAAATAATAAAAAAAAAACGGAAGGAAAGAAAGAAAGAACAAAAAAAGGGAAAAAAAGGAATTGAGAAAGACACACAGAATCAAAACAACAACCAACCAACCAAGCAAGCCATCAAACCACCAACCACAACGAAAAGAAAGAAAGAAAGAATAAGAATTGATGTATTTTTGGTGTGGAGCCTGTATCCGCCTGACAAATGAACACGGAAAAAATAAGTAACAGCAAAATACAGTACAGTAAGCAAAATATATATATAAAAAAAAGGTTAATAAATGTTATGCAAGAGCACACAAAAAAAACCAATAAATAATGTGTTGACACACACCAAAAAAAGAGCCAGCCGCCGGATAGTGTTCCGTGCCGGAACCCGGGATCGAACCAGGGACCTTTAGATCTTCAGTCTAACGCTCTCCCAACTGAGCTATTCCGGCTGACGGAAAATAATAGGAAAGATCGGTTCAAATAAGGCTTTAGGCTAGGCTGACAAGTGTCAAGTCATTTCACACATGGCTGACATGGACATGATCGATTGGTTGACATTTTTGTAAATCCCAAAGCCAAGTTCGGGATGAACACAACCATTTTGTTTAAGAGGGTAGAGAGGTTCTGTACAGCGATCTGAATATAAAGTATGTCAGAATTTATTTCCCTTGTTGTTGTTGTTGTTGTTGTTGTTGTTGTTGTTGTTGTTGTTGTTGTTGTTGTTGTTGTTGTTGTTGTTGTTGCTACTTTTTCCACCTGTTTTATTTGTCAGTTTGTCGTTGGTTTTGACTTTTTAAGGTGTCTGTGGAATCGTAATGAAGATAACCTTTTTGATTCATAAACTGGTTGAAGAGGGGTTGATCGTCAATTTTAGATGACTTGCCCGTTCTCTCTCTCTATCTATCTCTCACTCTCTCTCTTCCTCCCTGTCTCTCCCCTCCTCCCCCCCCCCCCCCGCCCACCCTCTCGCTCTCTCTCTCTCTCTGTCTCTCTCTCTGTCTCTCTCTCTCTGTCTCTGTCTCTCTCTCTGTCTCTCGCACTCTCTCTCTCTCTCTCTCTCTCTCTCTCTCTCTCTCTCTCTCTCTCTCTCTCTCTCTCTCTCTCTCTCTCTCTTACTTGTTTCTGAGAGAGTATACATTGAAATGGAAACTCTACTCCCCCCTTGTACAAACACAACAGTGTGGTTTACAATAACATTCTGAGAGTTCTGAGTTCTCTCTCGTGTAAGCCTATGCATATAATCAGTAAATCGGATACAATGTTTACACCCAAGTCATAATGTCAATGTATTTCTCCTTTCATTTCGTCAGCCGGAATAGCTCAGTTGGGAGAGCGTTAGACTGAAGATCTAAAGGTCCCTGGTTCGATCCCGGGTTCCGGCACGGAACACTACCGGCGGTTGACACATCCATTCTGTAAACACTTTAATTTTTGATCTTTTTTATATTTAGTCAAGTTTTGACTAAATATTTTAACATCGAGGGGGAATCGAAACGAGGGTCGTGGTGTATGTGTGTGTGTATGTGTGTGTGTGTGTGTGTGTGTGTGTGCGTGCGTGTAGAGCGATTCAGACCAAACTACTGGACCGATCTTTATGAAATTTGACATGAGAGTTCCTGGGATTGATATCCCCATACGTTTTTTTCATTTTTTTGATAAATGTCTTTGATGACGTCATATCCGGCTTTTCGTGAAAGTTGAGACGGCACTGTCACGCCCTCATTTTTCAACCAAATTGGTTCAAATTTTGGTCAAGTAATCTTCGACGAAGCCCGGACTTCGGTATTGCATTTCAGCTTGGTGGCTTAAAAATAATTAATGACTTTGGTCATTAAAAATCTGAAAATTGTAAAAATAATATTTCTTTTATAAAACGATCCAAATTTACGTTTATCTTATTTTCCATCATTTGCTGATTCCAAAAACATATAAATATGTTATATTCGGATTAAAAACAAGCTCTGAAAATTAAATATATAAAAATTATTATCAAAATTAAATTGTCGAAATCAATTTAAAAACACTTTCATCTTATTCCTTGTCGGTTCTTGATTCCAAAAACATATAGATATGATATGTTTGGATTAAAAACACGCTCAGAAAGTTAAAACGAAGAGAGGTACAGAAAAGCGTGCTATCCTTCTTAGCGCAACTACTACCCCGCTCTTCTTGTCAATTTCACTGCCTTTGCCATGAGCGATGGACTGACGATGCTACGAGTATACGGTCTTGCTGAAAAATGGCATTGCGTTCAGTTTCATTCTGTGAGTTCGACAGCTACTTGACTAAATATTGTATTTTCGCCTTACGCGACTTGTTTTACTCCTGCACCTTGACTCCCAAAACCCTCAACCCCTAACTTCAAAACATTTGATAAATAAGTAAATGAAAAAATGAATGAATAAATAAATAAATAAATAAACACACAAACAAACAAATTAATTAATTACTTAATTCATAAACAAATAAACAAACAAACAACAAAATTAAAAAAATTAAAGAATAAAAAATAAAATTTAAATAATTAAAATTTATGAATAAATGAATAAAAAAACTCAAAACTTATATCATAATAATATAATTTTAAAAACTTGCTTATGTTTGCTGTTCACAGTGCTCAGCAAATGCACAGCTTTGCATCATGTTTTGTTCTCGGTAGCAACACGGATAAGAAAATAACAAGTCGCGTAAGGCGAAATTACTACATTTAGTCAAGCTGTGGAACTCACAGAATGAAACTGAACGCACTGCATTTTTTCACAATGACCGTAGTCCGCCGCTGGTGCAAAACGGAGTGAAACTGACAAGCCTGTTCAGCGCGATAGTGGTTTCGCTGTGCTGCATAGCACGCTTTTCTGTACCTCTCTTCGTTTTAACTTTCTGAGCGTGTTTTTTAATCCAAACATATCATATCTATATGATTTTGGAATCAGGAACCGACAAGGAATAAGATGAAATTGTTTTTAAATCGATTTCGGAAATTTAATTTTGATCATATTTTTTATATTTTTAATTTTCAGAGCTTGTTTTTAATCCAAATATAACATATTTATATGTTTTTGGAATCAGGAAATGATGTAGAATAAGATGAACGTAAATTTGAATCGTTTTATATAAAAAATACATTATTACAATTTTCAGATTTTTAATGACCAAAGTCATCAATTAATTGTTAAGCCACCAAGCTGAAATGCAATACCGAAGTCCGGCCTTCGTCGAAGATTGATTTACAAAAATTTCAATCAATTTGATTGAAAAATGAGGGTGTGAGAGTGCCGCCTCAACTTTTACAAAAAGCCGGATATGACGTCATCAAAAGTATTTATGGAAAAAAAGAAAAAATCATCCGGGGATATCATTCCCAGGAACTCTCATGTCAAATTTCATAAAGATCGGTCTAGCAGTTTGGTCTGAATCGCTCTACACACACACACACGCACAGACAGACACACACACACACATACACCACGACCCTTGTCTCGATTCCCCCTCTATGTCAAACATTTAGTCAAAACGTGACTAAACGTAAAAAGAAACAAATAGAAGAAAAAAAACACAAGTCATTGACAAAAACAAAAGATAGAGAGAAAAATCCCCAAGCAAACCAAACACAAAAAACTCACCGTTTCCAGGGAATGGGGTGTACTTGAGCAGCGTACGGACATCCAGACACAACTGGGACCATTGTTTCACAGCGTCATGTTTCAGTTTCTCAGGCAGGCTGGTTGCTCTGCTCCATAGCCAAGCTCTGCCGTTGTGACACACGCTGGCGTCACTGTTGTACTCGTAACACCCGTACACGTTGGCGTAAGTGACGTAATCAGTTTTCATGACGTAGACAAGGGTGGCTGCCTTGCCTAGAAACAGGAAGAAAAGAACGGGTTAAAAGAAATGAAAAAGGAAGCAAAAGGAGAAGGGATAAAAGAAGAAAGAAAGAAAGGAAGAAAGAAAGAAAGAAAGAAAGACAAGACAAGACAGACAGACAAAAAGAAAGAAAGACACACTTTCAAAAGCGTGATTTGTACAACTTCGAGCGAGAAGGATGAAGGACGTGGTTTTTACAGCTTCGAGCGAGAAGCTTAAACATAACATGAAATTATGATATATAGCGTGCTACAGATTGCTACGTAAACAAGACGGCTGTTACCATTGCCTGTGTCGAGTAGCAACACACCAGGCTTGTTGGTCGTCTGCAGCTGCAGAGGTCCGCCAAAGCACTGGCCGGAGGAGGGATCTCTGATGTATACAAAAAATAATACACACACAAAATAAACAAAAATTCAAACACATTAAAAACGAACAAGTCGCGTAAGGCGAAAATACTACATTTAGTCAAGCTGTCGAACTCACAGAATGAAACTGAACGCAATGCAAGTTTTCAGCAAGACCGTATACTCGTAGCATCGTCAGTCCATCGCTCGTGGCAAAGGCAGTGAAATTGACAAGAAGAGCAGGGTAGTAGTTGCGCTGAGAAGGATAGCACGCTTTTCTGTACCTCTCTTCGTTTTAACTTTCTGAGCGTGTTTTTAATCC
>NC_090261.1:70975860-70990860 GCF_037325665.1 Littorina saxatilis
ATGTGACATACTCACCGGCATCTCAGATCTGAATAAGTTAAGCACGTGTGGAAAAAATTACACAGAAAATAGGAAATTCAAAGGCGGCGATCCTGTCATTGTCTCTTCTCTGCCGATGTTTGCACGGATTTTTTTGATTTTTTTATCGAATTTTGTGTTTAAAATTTTTAATTCAATTCATTTAAATTTTTAGTTCCTCTACGAGCATAAAGAATCACAGTTGCACCAACATAACAACACAACACAAAACAATCATTGTACATAAATGTCACGTTTTGAAAGAACAAAAACAACAACAACAACAACAAACAACAAGTCGCGTAAGGCGAAAATACAACATTTAGTCAAGTAGCTGTCGAACTCACAGAATGAAACGGAACGCAATGCAATTTTTCAGCAAGACCGTATACTCGTAGCATCGTCAATCCACCGCTCATGGCAAAGGCAGTGAAATTGACAAGAAGAGCGGTTTAGTAGTTGCGCTGAGAAGGTTAGCACGCTTTTCTGTACCTCTCTTCGTTTTAACTTCCTGAGCGTGTTTTTAATCCAAACATATCATATCTATATGTTTTTGGAATCAGGAACCGACAAGGAATAAGATGAAAGTGTTTTAAATTGATTTCGACAATTTCATTTTGATAATAATTTTTATATTTTTAATTTTCAGAGCTTGTTTTTAACCTAAATATAACATATTTATATGTTTTTGGAATCAGAAAATGATGGAGAATAAGATGATCGTAAATTTGAATCGTTTTATAAAAAAATATTTTTTTTTTACAATTTTCCGATTTTTAATGACCAAAGTCATCAATTAATTTTTAAGCCACCAAGCTGAAATGCAATACTGAAGTCCGGGCTTCGTCGAAGACTACTTGACGAAAATTTCAACCAATTTGGTTGAAAAATGAGAGCGTGACAGTGCCGCCTCAACTTTCACGAAAAACCGGATATGACGTCATCAAAGACATTTATCAAAAAAACGAAAAAAATGTTCGGCGATATCAATCCCAGGAACTCTCATGGAAAATTTCATAAAGATCGGTCCAGTAGTTTGGTCTGAATCGCTCTACACACACGCACGCACGCACACACACACATACACCACGACCCTCGTTTCAATTCCCCCTCTATGTTAAAACATTTAGTCAAAACTTGACTAAATGTAAAAACAAACCAATACTATGACTGCACCTTGTATGTATTGATAAAACAAACAAATGTCAACGATACTCGATGCTTGGTCTGTTGAGGGCATCGTCGTTGCATACAAAATGATATAGTAATGACAAATAAATAAGCAAACGCTAAGATTGAGATTAATTACTTTCTTTTTTATATTGATTACCCCGGACGGATAAAGGACCTTCAAAAACAATGGCCATGCTTATGCGTGACATGGGAAAAGAAAGAACATTAAGGAAACTTAATTGGAGCGGCAAATAAACGATGTGGTTAAAACTGTCCACTGGATCAAGATATATCATGTACCGCGTGATTGAGACAATCATACATTTGACAGATCCGCATAGAAATCTAATGATAAACAAGTCGCGTAAGGCGAAAATACAACATTTAGTCAAGTAGCTGTCGAACTCACAGAATAAAACTGAACGCAATGCCATTTTTCAGCAAGACCGTATACTCGGAGCATCGTCAGTCCACCGCTCATGGCAAAGGCAGTGAAATTGACAAGAAGAGCGGGGTAGTAGTTGCGCTAAGAAGGATAGCACGCTTTTCTGTACCTCTCTTTGTTTTAACTTTCTGAGCGTGTTTTTAATCCAAACATATCATATCTATATGTTTTTGGAATCAGGAACCGACAAGGAATAAGATGAACGTGTTTTTAAATTGATTTCGACAATTTAATTTTGATAATAATTTTTATATATTTAATTTTCAGAGCTTGTTTTTAATCCAAATGTAACATATTTATATGTTTTTGGAATGAGAAAATGATGGAGAATAAGATGAACGTAAATTTGGATCGCTTTATAAATTTTTTTTTTTTTTTTACAATTTTCAGATTTTTAATGACCAAAGTCATCAATTAATTTTTAAGCCACCAAGCTGAAATGCAATACCGAAGTCCGGGCTTTGTCGAAGATTACTTGACCAAAATTTCAACCAATTTGGTTGAAAAATGAGGGCGTGACAGTGCCGCCTCAACTTTCACGAAAAGCCGGATATGACGTCATCAAAGACATTTATCAAAAAAATGAAAAAAACATTCGGGGATTTCATACCCAGGAACTCTCATGTCAAATTTTATAAAGATCGGTCCAGTAGTTTAGTCTGAATCGCTCTCCACACACACACACACAGAGACACACGCACATACACCACGACCCTCGTGTCGATTCCCCCCTCTACGTTAAAACATTTAGTCAAAACTTGACTAAATGTAAAAAGATTGAATTTAGGTCAGTTTTTCTTTTGGCCATAGTAAAGAAACTCGTTTTTACCAAACTGCACGGGTAATAATCAACTAATAGTCACAGGTTCAAGATTTTTGTTCTTATCTTAGAGAACAATCCCTAGGTTTCCACATACGAGCGCAAAATCAGAACTTCAAGTACAAACAAACAACAAGTCGCGTAAGGCGAAAATACAACATTTAGTCAAGTAGCTGTCGAACTCACAGAATGAAACTGAACGCAATGCAACGCAGCAAGACCGTATACTCGTAGCATCGTCAGTCCACCGCTCACGGCATAGGCAATTAAATTGACAAGAAGAGCGGGGTAGGATAGCACGCTTTTCTGTACCTCTCTTCGTTTTAACTTTCTGAGCGTGTTTTTAATCCAAACATATCATATCTATATGTTTTTGGAATCAGGAACCGACAGGGAACAAGATGAAAGTGTTTTTAAATTGATTTAGAAAATTTAATTTTGATAATAATTTTTATATATTTAATTTTCAGAGCTTGTTTTTAATCCAAATATAACATATTTATATGTTTTTGGAATCAGCAAATGATGGAGAATAAGATGATCGTAAATTTGGATCGTTTTATAAAAAAAATATTTTTTTTTACAATTTTCAGATTTTTAATGACCAAAGTCATAAATTAATTTTTAAGCCACCACGCTGAAATTCATTCCGAAGTCCGGGCTTCGTCGGAGATTACTTGACCAAAATTTCAACCTATTTGGTTGAAAAATGAGAGCGTGACAGTGCCGTCTCAACTTTCACGAAAAGCCGAATATGACGTCATCAAAGACATTTATAAAAAAAAAATGAAAAAAACCGTCTGAGGATAGCATACCCAGGAACTCTCATGTCAAATTTCATAAAGATCGGTCCAGTAGTTTAGTCTGAATCGCTCTACACACGCACACAGACACACACACACGCACATACACCACGACCCTCGTCTCGATTCCCCCCTCCACGTTAAAACATTTAGTCAAAACTTGACTAAATGTAAAAAGAGCGAGAGAGAGAGAGAGACAGACAGACAGACAGACAGACAGTCAGACAGAGAGAGAGAAGGAAAGAGAGAGAGAGAGAGAGAGAGAGAGAGAGAGAGAGAGAGAGAGAAAGAGAGAGACAGAGAGAGAAAGAGAGAGACTGATAGAGAGAGAGAGAGAGACAGACAGACAGACAGACAGACAGACAGACAGACGAACAGAACAGAACAGATTGCTGACTCGCATAATTTTGATCACTCTCATCCAAATTGATTTTCTCATAAATGTCAAGGTTTCGTTCATTCTCAACATCGGATGGTTCGGATTCTGTTTATGGCTGTATTGCGCAATGTGGCGGGTAGGTGTTGAAAACGCGCAGCTTTGAAGATCACACGCGTTTACTGAAAATCATCTCGCTCTTGACAGAAGTATTAAGTAGAAGCTGGTCGCGACAGTGTCCTTTCACAAGCCGCGACAAAAGAGCAGACCACCAAGCATTGGGCCACTTAATCATTTACGACTCAGGAAACAGCCGATGTGACATACTCATCGGCATCTCAGATCTGAATAAGTTAAGTACGTGTGGAAAAAATTACACAGAAAATAGGAAATTCAAAAGCGGCGATCCTGTTTCATTGTCTCTTCTCTGATGAAGTTTGCGCGGGAAAAACCCCCATTAATCGATTTTTAAAAAAAAAAGATTGTAATTCAATTCAATTCATTTAAATTCTGTCTGTTGGGGGCATCGTCACCGCATTTTTATTCTCTTTATTTATATAGCGCCTTATCCGAAGTTCAAAGCGCTTTTGATATAGTGATGACAAATAAATAAGCCAAAGCTAAGATTGAGATTTATTACTTTGTTTTTATATCGATTACCCCAGACGGATACCGCGTGATCGAGACAAACATACATTTGAAAGATCCGTATAGAAATCTTACGATCAAAAAAAGATCGATTTAAGGTCAGTTTTTCTTTTGGCCATAGTAAAGATACTTATTTTACGTATGCCATTTCCTTTAATCGTCGACAGTTACACCAAAAAGAGGGGCACAGAGAGGCAGAGAAAGAGGGGGGAGAGAGAGAGAGGCACACAGAGGCACAGAGAGAGAGACGGAGAGAGAGAGAGAGAGAGAGAGAGAGAGAGAGAGAGAGAGAGAGAGAGAGAGAGAGAGAAAGAGGGGCACAAAGAGGCAGAGAAGGAGAGAGAGGAAGTGAGAGAGAGAGGAACAAAGAGGCAGAGAGAGAGAGAAGGAATAAGAATAAGAATAAGAATAAGAATACTTTATTATCTCAAAGAGAAATTCAGGCGTGGTACATAACAATAATACAAACAAGACATTGATTTTACATAAGACATATAGCACTATGTATCGATTGGAGATTGGATTTCCCTTCTTTGAGTCATGTGACGTCAGAGGCCGACAAAACTTTATAATTTGGCTTTTCAGGTTGACCGAAACTTCAAAGGAACTAAAAAAAAAAAAACGTCATGTGTTTGATTGCATGTGTGTGTGCTGTTCAATGTCAAAACAACAACAAAGTGAGTACATGACGTGTGTTTTGTAGTTCCTTTGAAGTTTCGGTCAACCTGAAACGCCCAAATATGAAGCTTATGTGTTTGATTGCATAGATTGCATGCATGTGTGTGTGTGCTCGTTCAATCGTCAAAACAACAACAAAGTCATAAGTACCTGAAAGGAATTCGATCGATACATAAATGTTATTTGCGTGTTTGACCAAAATATGACATTTTACACAGATCTCGACAGTCATTGTTCACCTCGACCGCTAGCGCGGTCTCGGAGAACAATGACTGTCTCGATCTGTGTAAAATGTCATATTTTGGTCAAACACGCAAATAACGTATAATATAACAGGGCAGGTTATAAAAACACCTCCCACATACCTCTCTGGCCATACCTTGCATTGTGCTTACGCATTCAGACATGAACACATCCATGTCTCAATTACACATCGCACACATGGACATTCTTATACGCTCAGGAGAGAGAGAAGGAGAGAGAGAGAGAGAGGCACACAGAGACAGAGAGAGAAAGAGAGAGAGAGAGAGGGGCACACACATTCACACAGAGAGGGAGAGAGAGAGAGAGAGAGAGAGAGAGAGAGAGAGAGAGAGAGAGAGAGAGAGAGACATAAAGAAGCAGAGAGAGGGAGAGAGAGAGGGGTGGTGGAGAGAGAGAGATGCACAATGAGGCACAGAGAGAGAGGCACACAGAGGCAGAGAGAGAGAGAGAGAGAGAGAGAGAGAGAGAGAGAGAGAGAGAGAGAGAGAGAGAGAAGCACAAAGAGGCAAAGAGAGAGAGAGAGAGAGAGAGAAGCACAAAGAGGCAAAGAGAGAGAGAGAGAGACAAGACAAGACAAGACAAGACAAAATCTTTATTATCGAGGGTAATAGATAAGCAAGAATATTGCTTTTTTACATCCAGCCCTCGCCCTAATATAGGGTCAACAAGAACAGAAAACAATATAATCAAATAACTATCACATCAAACTTATAATACATTATATATATATACAGATATACATTTGTCATGCTGCATTTTAAGTACAATTTCCAATAATAAATATGTCAATTTTTAACATATCTTAATTTAGATCTGCATATTATTATAATTTAGTTTAACATGCACATACATTTTAAATGAATTGTTGAACCATTCAGCACATGTTTAGTTGCATTATGTGCGACATATAATTTTTTTTGAAGCTGTCTGTGTTTGTTTTATGCTTAAGAAAAATAGGAAGTGAGTTCCATAGGACCGCACCTGAATATAGAAGGCTTGATTTGAAAAGGTCAATACGTGGAGTCGGTGTGATGATTTTTAGTCTGTTATAGTTCAAAATAAAATTATCACGTAATGTCTCCGGTGCATATCCTGACATCACTTTATGCATTATAACACCTTTATTATACATTAACCTTTTTTGAAATGGTAATACTTGCAAATTTGTATAATCAGATTCTGAAGGAGTGTGATTTTTTAGCATAATAAGCTTAACTGCTCTTCTGTGAAGACTGGCTAAAGGTTTCAAAACATTAGCACTTGCACAATCCCACACAATGCACAATGAGGCACAGAGAGAGAGGCACACAGAGGCAGAGAGAGAGAGAGAGAGAGAGAGAGAGAGAGAGAGAGAGAGAGAGAGAGAGAGAGAGAAGCACAAAGAGGCAAAGAGAGAGAGAGAGAGAGAGAGAGAAGCACAAACAAGAGAGAGAGAAAAAACAAGACAGATAAAGATGACGTGAGAGAGAGAGAGAGAGAGACAGGTAGAGAGAGAGAGAAAGAGAGAATCACAAACAAGAGAGAGAGAAAAAAGAGAGAGAGAGAGGGTGGGACAGAGAAGCACAAAGAGGCAAAGAGAGAGAGAAACAGGTAGAGAATTGAATTGAATTGAATTGAACTTTATTTAACAAGGATTCAGATTTAAGGCTACGCCTTTTCTTACAATCTGTCCTTGGGACGCACAGACACACAATGATAAAATTGAAAAATTAAAAATTAAAATGTTAAAAAGTTTACCAACAAAAGGAGGTCAGAAAACTTCAACACGTGATGATAAAGATGACGATGATGTTGATGATGATGATGATGATGATGATGATGATGATGATGATGATGATGATGATGATGATGATGATGATGAAGATGAGGCATGAAGAGCATACATATGTGCACGTGGTTATTCATAAAATCAAATGCATACTATGCAAGTAATTATAAGTACAAGCTGGTAGCAATCGAACATGTAGCAATAGTACAACAAAAATATGTTCAGAATAGGGGCCTATACAATGCACAGCATAGGCCTATCTTTGGCGTAAGTGTGGTAAATCAAAACGCGTTAAACTACTCAGACATTAAGTGTTTTTGACACATTTATTAAAACTTTTTAATGACTTTAAGTGCTTAAAGGATGATGGAAGTGAATTCCAAACTGATGTACCCGAAAAAGCAAAACTGGTCTTATAAAGGTCAATTCGTGGAATCGGTGGGATCAAGTTGACCGACCCATATCTGTCGGTAGCTTTGTTAAATAATGATGTAATGTAAATCGGCACTTTACTGTAATACAATTTATGCATGAAAATGGCTTTGTTTAACTTGAGATGCTTTTCCAGTGGAAGAAAGTTAAGCATTTTTAATTTCATATCTGTTAGGGCATTATCCTTTACGATGAGTTTAGCCGAGCGACGATAGAGAGTCTAACTTTTTCAAGTGGACATCACTGCTGCCATCCCAGAGCGTCAAAACATAATTGATGTGAGGCATTACATGAGAATGGTGGAACATTTCCAGAGTCCTTCTGTCCGTAAATTGCTTTAACTTGGATAGGAGGAAAACGTTCTTGGCTACTTTCTTTCAAATATGCTGTAATTGTGCCTGCCACTTGAATTCACAATCAATAATTACCCCTGAAAACGCGATGCCGTTGAACTTGTTCAATTGATTGCGTACCAATAGTAAGATTTAGTTTGAGTGGAGAAATCTGATGTTTTTGTCTGGTTGCAATTACCATACTTTTAGTTTTTGTTGGATGGACAAGCATAGCATTGGCACTAGACCAGTTATTTACATCGTTTGAAGCTGTTTGAAGGGAGGACTCTAATACTGGAACAGACTTTCCACCTGAATGAAGAGAAAAATCGTCAGCAAAAAACCCGCATTTCCCACTAGTCTCCTCAGTAGATATTTTACAGTTTAGGGCAGTATATTGAGATCTGTCCTGTAAATAGGAAGCAAAAAATTTACACACTGAACTGTTTCTGATATACAACTGTAATTTCTTCAATAAAATTGAATGATCAATAAGATCAAACGCTTTTTTAAAGTCAAGAAACACAGCACCACTGATTTACAAGAGAGAGTGTGTCTGTTTACGAATAAAATACTGTTTAAAGGAGAGAGAGAGAGAGAGAGAGAGAGAGAGAGAGAGAGAGAGAGAGAGAGAGAGAGAGAGAGAGAGAGAGAGAGAGAGAGAGAGGGGGAGAGAAGCACAAAGAGGTAGAGAGAGAGAGAGGCACACCGCAGAGAAAGAGAGACTGAGAGAGAGGGATGGCACACAGAGGGAGATAGAAATAGTAGGAGAGAGAGAGAGAGAGAGAGAGAGAGAGAGAGAGAGACAGAGAGAGAGACAGAGACAGAGAGAGAGAGAGAGAGAGAGAGAGAGAGAGAGAGAGAGAGAGAGAGAGAGAGAGAGAGAGAGAGAGAGAGAGAGAGAGAGAGAGAGAGAGAGAGGCACAAAACGAACAATTTTAGTGCTTCAGATTTCGTATAATATTTGAGTTTTGACATCAAATGTAAATTACTTGATAACACGTTGCACAGGTTGTTTATGTGTGTTTGCCATTTCCTTTAATCATCGACAGTTACAACAAAGAGAAAGGCGCAAGAGGCAGAGAAAGAGGGGGAGAGAGAAAGAGGCACACAGAGGCACAGAGAGAGATAGAGAGAGAGAGAGAGAGAGAGAGAGAGAGAGAGAGAGAGAGAGAGAGAGAGAGAGAGAGCCGAGAGAGAGAGAGATAGAGAGAGAAAGAGAAAGACTGAGAGAGAGAGAGAGAGAGAGAGAGACTGAGAGAGAGAGAGGGAGAGGGAGAAAGAGAGGCACAAAGAGGCACAAAGAAAGGGAGAGAAAGAGAGGGACACAAAGAGACAGAGAAAGGGAGAAAGACTGAGAGAGAGAGAGAGAGAGAGAGAGAGAGAGAGAGAGAGAGAGAGAGAGAGAGAGAGAGAGAGACTGACTGACTGACTATTAGGGTTTAACGTCCTCTTAGACCAACTGGTCTATATTGGGACAGGTATTTGTAATACGTTGAAGATATGGTGTGATACTTTGATTCGAACAAGCCCGCTGTGGCTGTCTTCTTCGACACACCAGCATTGAGTTTGTCTCGTCAAAGTAGGCCTATCGAAATACGATCATGATAATCGGAGACGAGAGATGATGCATGCGTGTCTTCGTGTTTTCCAAGCCCTGAGACTTTCGCTGTGAACGTGGGATCTTTTTCGTGCGCATGTGTGCAAATGGTAGGCGGTACCGAAGAAATCGAAAACACCTCCGAAAGTCACATGAACAGATACTCATTCAGCAACCACAGTCACCAAAATACCATCAAAATACAACAGATCAAACAAACCAAACAGGGCAAAAACAAGTGACAGAAAGCATGACAACAAAGCAACACAACACAGAAAATGGCACTCAGGATCATGAAATACAAGCAGAACAAACAACAAGCATTTCACCACAAGTGGCAACACGCAGTGGGAGACTGGTCAAAAAACCACAATATTGCAAGAATATGAGACACAGTAAAACAAAAACAAAACTAAACTAAATTGACTGACTGCTATGTTTTTGATCTGGACTAGTCAAACAATATGGTGCTAAAAGGAAGAAGTTGTATGACTTATTATGCATATTTGTGTTTATTATGCGTACATGGTGTACGGTACTATTAAGATGGAAATTATGTATATGAGGTACTATTGAACTGACTTATTGTGCATATTTTTGTTTATTATGCGTACATGGGGTAGTACTATTAAGATGGAAATTATGTGTGAGGTACTATTGAACAAAAGCATACTTTGTGTTGTTCTGAGTGTGTCACATCATTGAAATACATTCTGGTGTTGTTATAATTAAAGAATGTTGTATTGGTGTTGTGGATAAAAATGTGTTTCAGAGTTTGGTAATTGTAAATAATAATAATAACATAATAACAGCACTTTATTGTCCATTAAAATATTACATAAAAATGGAAATTTTTCTTCGGCACACCCTGTCTGCCTGTAAACGATTATAACAACAATTGTATAGGACGACACACATAAAACATAAAACATAAAAGGGATACAATCAAATATGATATTGCACTATGTAAATTTACCCTCTCATATCACAGGAGTTGGGTTTCACAGCCGAGTAATCACATTACAAATATTTCCCACACACCTTCACATGTACACATTGTTTGTTTTTTCCCAGCCGACCAGCCTCTACGTGATGCGAGAAGAATTTAAAATGGTGACTGCAGAAGGCAGGAATGACTTTTTAAACTGGTTTTTGCGTGCCAAAGGGACCTTATAACGTTTACCTGAAGGGAGAATTTCGAAACAGGGGTTGAGAGGATGGATCGGATCACGGACAATTTTGAGAGCTTTCCGCTTAATGGCAGCTTCGTAGAGACTGGTCAGCTGTCGTTGGGGTTGCCCAACAAGCTTGCTAGCCGTCGCAACAATGCGGTGGAGTTTAGCTTTGTTTTTAACATTTGTGGTACCATACCATGTCACAATGTTAAAAGTCAGTATGCTTTCAATCAAACTGCGATACACAAGTTCCATAACACTTTGATTGACATTAAAATATTTAAGCTTCCTGAGAAGAAAAAGTCGCTGCTGAGCTTTCTTATAAACAGCATGAACATGATCACTAAAAGTCAGCTTATTGTCAATTGAAACCCCAAGATATTTGAAGGTTTCCACAAGTTCAACTTCCTTGTCGCTTATTCTCACTTTTTGGGGACCACAATTATCACTCTTTCCTCCAAAAATCATTTCTTTTGTTTTGCCTACATTCAACTGCAAGAAACTGGACTTGAACCATTCATTCAGAAGATCAACTTGGGTAAAATACTTTGACAAAGTTTCGTCGTCCTTCAGACGCCCAACGAGGGCCATGTCGTCTGCATATTTAATGAGGGCTAGAACTGGATCATTTAAAAGCATGTTGTTTGTGTAAATGGAAAAAAGGACAGGAGAGAGAACACAACCTTGTGGGGCCCCGGTGTTTAAAACAACTTCGTCTGAAAGCACAGAATGACCAAACAAACGGTTGCTGAGGCTGACACGTTGTGGCCGATCGCATAGGAACTCCCTGATCCAGAAAATCAAATTATTGTTCACATCTAACTGGACTAACCTCTGGATAAGTATATGGGGCTGAATCGTATTAAAGGCTGATGAAAAATCCATAAAAAGAACTCTAACCGTGTTCCCTGCTGTATCTAAATGGCTGACAATCATGTTGATAAGCGTGAGTGTAGCATCTTCGACGCCTCTAAAAGTAGGAACAACGTTGGTTGCATATATGATTTGTTCATTACTTGGTAGGAATAATTTAGAGAGAGTAGGACATTTGATTTGTTTGCCAGAGAAAGGGGGATGACACTATTAGTGAGCTTAGTAAGGCACTAGGCCAGACATGCGCATTGTAACAAGGGCATACGTCACGGGACATGCGCACTGCACGTTACTTCCCACCATGCGGGAGAATATCTCGGTCGATGTACCATACATGTGCTTGTCTGGAGCTACTAAGAAATGAATAAAGCTTGGAACACACTGACAGGAGTTGCCTCCGTGTATGTGCTGAACCGAAAGACGTTACACAGATCACCGGAGAAACCAAACTCGAAGACCGCATCCGGAATCGACAAGTGACATCATGATCAACGCAGGACCACTTACGTTTACCAAATAAACCCGGTCCCAACGGAGAGAAGAATTTCAGAATTTCAGAATATTTTCGCCACGTCGTCAATTGCTGACTTTTAAGAATAAGTGTGTCGTCGACGAACTACGCGGTTGAAACTCGACATTGGCCATTGCACGCGAGGTAGGTACAAAGGTAGAACTTATGATGTCGCCTTAAAATTTCCTCTGTCCTCCCTATATTGACTCTACACTGTTTGTTCCAAAAATGCTCTCTCGGGTGTAGACTAAATACTTTGTTTTTTTCGCAACACGAGTAAGTCTAAGTTTTTTCACTTTGGATGAATAACTTTCCTCTGACAGGGAGTGACACAGGCAAAGGTATCGTTCACTGGACCACTATACTTACATAGAAAGACTAGATTAGTCACAGTGAGTGAGTGACAGGAAATTCATCTAGATCAGTATAGATGTGATACATGTATTCATGTAAGGAACATTTTCTGCAAATCCGTTTATCCATGCACAGGCATCAAATTCAAACAAGTCACCATGCCAGTCAGCTGTTCAGTATCATTATTGTCCCATCAGATGTTCGGCTTTGGTTTGATTTAGATCCCCATATGTTTTGTCAATTTGTGCCACTGCCAGTGCCACTCTTTTTCAGAACATATGTGATATAATATTAATATGTTTGTTAAATTGATGTAGGCTAGGTGAACTTTGGTTAAAGAAGATAAAAGGAAATGAGGGATTATAAAATTACAGTATTTGACACTCACAGTCACACGTACTCCATAGCAATTAGCATTGGCAGTGAGAATTGAAATAGGCTTGGTAAAAATTGGTTGGGTACGGTAAAATTAAAAGGAAATCAAGAGCTGTTTGTATTCACTAGATGTTTTATAAGTATGCAATTTGTTACTTTTACAGCAGCAAAACTTCAACTGCCCGCTGAATGTCAAAGTGGATGACGAAGACAATGTGGAGGCTTTACAGCTACAAGAGGAGGATGAACAGGAACGTGGGAATCAACTACAACCAGAAGTACCACCAGCCACGTCATCAGCATCCAAGCATACGTGCAAGTGCACATCAAACTGCGAGGGAAACATAAATGTGAGCTTTTCAGATTAACAGTCTTTTTATCGTTTATATTCTTTTGAATTGTTTTAAAGTTTGCCATTTATATATCTCTTTTCTGAGCTATATATAATTGGTCTGATATACTATTATACATACTGCAGGGATGTTGCTACAAATTCATACCTATAGGACAAATGTCCTGAGTTCTTCAGCATAAATAGGACATTTGACCGCTTTCAGAAAGTGTAATAGGACATTATGAATTTGCGCCAAACAGCTTATAACACATTCCATGGAATTGTTCCAAAGTCATGCGCCCACACATACACGCACACACGCGCGCGCGCTGTAGAACACACACATAATATAGTAAATACATCAACACAGTGTGCGTATAATGTTGTATTTGTTTAGTTTCAAAGAAACCACAAAAAAGAAACCAACATGGACAACTTCAGAGCTCTTACTTTGATTACAAACGGCATGATTTGGATAAAAGTTGAAAAACAAAATGATCGGTTTGATCTAATGCTGGTCTTTTGCAGGCTTTAGTTTTTTTTCCAGCGTCATAATTCAGTGCTTCGTCTCATATCTAAAACAAAAGCAGACGACAAATTTAGTCAGTTGGAGATGTCTCCCGTACTCCTGTAGCATGCACTGATCTAAAAATAATCCACTATTTTTAGATCAGTGCGCTGCACCGAGACGGTATAAATACCCAAACGGCGCATACCACAAACGGTTTGGGAATTCCAGACAAAAGAAAAGATCCGCACGCGGCACTGGCAACTTAAGTGTCAGCTGAACACGAGCGTTCGGTGTTTTAGAAGATTTGTATCTTGAAATGAAAATTAACGATTATCGCGCTGTCCGAAGGAATGGAGTACATATCGGACAATGACCACGCTTAGGCTAAAACGATAGGACATCTGACCGACATGCGGCAATGTGAATCGGACATTTGGGGATTTTCATCGTTATATATGTCCGATGTCCGACGCCTAACGACATCCCTGTTACTGCACGCTTCACTCCTGTTTACTTTTGCAGCAGAAATGCAACATTCCAAAATCTGTTCCTAATTTAAGTTTACACTTACAGGTATGATTATATGGTATTGTAAATGAATATCAGTAGTCCGCTTGTTACAGTAATATAAATAAACTAAAATTAACTTGTCATTGTTCCGGTTATTGAAGTGAAATGTACATTGTTTTGTAATTATCAATTATCAGCAATGTCATTTGTTCTTCAGATGTTTCTGCCATTGCCGAAACCAAGGATGTCAGGATCCAATGCAACCTGATCAACGCCCCACCTCTAAAACGCAATGCCGGTTCTAACTTCTACAGATGTGAGTGTGGGGAAAGAAGAACGAAAAGGTGAACGACAGCGCGCTGCAGCTGCGGAAGAGGACGAGCCTGCTGACGAGGATGGAGGTGAACCAGAAGATCCGCAGTTCTTGTAAGTTTTCAATAGACATCTACTTCTCTACATTTTAAAAAGTAAGACAGAAGTCAAGGGTTACTTTGGGTGACAGTCAGCTATTTTTAGCTGCTATCACTGTGTCCTTTGTTTTTGTCTTTCTCTCTCTGGTCTTTATCTCACTGGCCATAGCCCCTTTTTGTCTATTAAATGGGGGGAAAACACCAAAAACATGTCAATAAACATTTTTGTTGTGACATTATTTAGCTTAATTTCTCATCACAAGTAAGAAGCTAATTTCACCTTAATGTTTTTGTTATACTGGATTTCACTGTCATTGCGACATGTATAGCATGAAGTAATTATATCCATAGCACTAGCAGTGAAACAATTTGTTCTTGTGTATGGCACATATAGTTTCCATAGTAACCCTTTATGTGCTAAGAAAGTGTATAACCTGTGTGTTTTAGGAATGCCCCTGAGCCGAGACCCAGCCCCGACCTGGAAGACAAGTACATTGTCTTCCAGGCAAACTTGATGCAGCTGTTTGAGAGTTGTCCTCGATGCTCTCACCCTGCGAAGGCCTTCATATCGAAGACAGTTGGATCTTGCA
>NC_090261.1:70991060-71003560 GCF_037325665.1 Littorina saxatilis
TAAATTTAGTATTTGTTTACAGACTTGAATGTAATCTGAATAGTTGTCCGCTACCGTAGCTTACAAGGCACAAGCGCACACGCACTCACACACGCAAAAACCTGGTGTTAAATGGATCTTGACACTGCCAAGACTAATTATTATTAGTTTACAAAGCTTTTTACATCACAAAATCATTTCCGGCTTCGACCAGTACCCTAGGCCGACAACACCGCAAGAAACTCTACAGTCCAAGACGCAGACACCTTTTGGCTCAAACAAAGCAGCTTAACAGGTAAGACGAATAGGTATTCTACTGTACGTTACCCTACTGCCATCTTTCGGCTTTCAAGATGTTGGTATGGCTGTAAGTCCTTCAGACGACTGACAAGGATGCACCAGTCCTCACGACACCGCAACCATTGCTTGACGTAGTCCTTGATCCTTCCAGTCCGTCTCGGCGGCTAACTGTAGAACTCTGCCAGCTCTCCATGCCATGGTCATGTACACCAAGCCGCAGTCACCAGTTCAGTTCAGCCTCCGTCGATGAAAACCCTCCAGTTGGAACACTGTAAAGTTTATAGTCCATAAATCAACTTGTCTTTAGTTTCTTTCACTCGCACAATAAAAATACTCACTCGTCCAACATATTAAGCCGCATGAGCCAATATAATTATTTACACGTTAATTCCTGTTTTCTAAAGCCAAGAAAACGTTACGTAAAACCCTCACATGTTTAAGCAGTGTAGCACAATAGCTTAGGCCTACACAATAACATTAAACACAGAAACAGTCACTCTTCTCACATACGACAGCATGACATGAAAATATAACCGGTTTCAAACATACCTCAAAAGAGTGTAAAGCCAACATTTAGTACAGTCGCCGGCCTGGCATGAATATGAAAATGGAAGATATCACGTAGACTGATAGGGAAAGTTCGTCAGTCTTCATCCTTCTTCAGTCAGATACCTAAAACAGGAGCCCGTCTGCTAAAGTGTTACGAAAAACATGAGTCGAGCTTGGCTCCTTGACGGCGACTGATTTTACAAAGTCGTTCTTGCTATGACATTGCCAGTGAGCTGTCGTCTGCATTACTTGCACGTGAAAAACCTTGTCAGTTACACAAAGGTTCAACTGCGGTCAACGCGACGGTATGCAGCCTATAGCCCTTTCCAATGTCTGACCATCGCTATAGTCTATTCTATTTACAACAATACACATTACCACAGATACGAGTAAACCGCTTCGTAACATCACCCCCTTTCCTCAAAAGAAAATGAATTGTTGAAAAAACGATGAAATTTTCTGAATCTCGATCAGAGATTATCCAAAAAATCAAAAGAATTATATATAGGTCATGTTCAGAAGCTGTTTAAAAAAAATATCATGAATGAAACTCGAGTAAGACCTTGCAAGAATATGCCAGTCAACACATCAAATCAAAAATCAAATCAAATCTGAAAATGTTACTGGATAAACAGGACAAACAAAACAATCATTCACACCCGTGTAAGCGCACGTGCCTTGAGATAGAAAACAATACTGTTAAAGGGTCAAACAAACAAACACTATTGGGCGCCAGATGTTATGGAGTGGTATAGCCCGGTTTTTAGACAATCATAAATGCCTCTACACAACTCTATAAATTTAGTATTTGTTTACAGACTTGAATGTAATCTGAATAGTTGTCCGCTACCGTAGCTTACAAGGCACAAGCGCACACGCACTCACACACGCAAAAACCTGGTGTTAAATGGATCTTGACACTGCCAAGACTAATTATTATTAGTTTACAAAGCTTTTTACATCACAAAATCATTTCCGGCTTCGACCAGTACCCTAGGCCGACAACACCGCAAGAAACTCTACAGTCCAAGACGCAGACACCTTTTGGCTCAAACAAAGCAGCTTAACAGGTAAGACGAATAGGTATTCTACTGTACGTTACCCTACTGCCATCTTTCGGCTTTCAAGATGTTGGTATGGCTGTAAGTCCTTCAGACGACTGACAAGGATGCACCAGTCCTCACGACACCGCAACCATTGCTTGACGTAGTCCTTGATCCTTCCAGTCCGTCTCGGCGGCTAACTGTAGAACTCTGCCAGCTCTCCATGCCATGGTCATGTACACCAAGCCGCAGTCACCAGTTCAGTTCAGCCTCCGTCGATGAAAACCCTCCAGTTGGAACACTGTAAAGTTTATAGTCCATAAATCAACTTGTCTTTAGTTTCTTTCACTCGCACAATAAAAATACTCACTCGTCCAACATATTAAGCCGCATGAGCCAATATAATTATTTACACGTTAATTCCTGTTTTCTAAAGCCAAGAAAACGTTACGTAAAACCCTCACATGTTTAAGCAGTGTAGCACAATAGCTTAGGCCTACACAATAACATTAAACACAGAAACAGTCACTCTTCTCACATACGACAGCATGACATGAAAATATAACCGGTTTCAAACATACCTCAAAAGAGTGTAAAGCCAACATTTAGTACAGTCGCCGGCCTGGCATGAATATGAAAATGGAAGATATCACGTAGACTGATAGGGAAAGTTCGTCAGTCTTCATCCTTCTTCAGTCAGATACCTAAAACAGGAGCCCGTCTGCTAAAGTGTTACGAAAAACATGAGTCGAGCTTGGCTCCTTGACGGCGACTGATTTTACAAAGTCGTTCTTGCTATGACATTGCCAGTGAGCTGTCGTCTGCATTACTTGCACGTGAAAAACCTTGTCAGTTACACAAAGGTTCAACTGCGGTCAACGCGACGGTATGCAGCCTATAGCCCTTTCCAATGTCTGACCATCGCTATAGTCTATTCTATTTACAACAATACACATTACCACAGATACGAGTAAACCGCTTCGTAACAGTGGACACTTTGTGTGCTATTCCGGATAAAGGCCATCATGGAGATTATAACGAGTATAACAAGTTACATACACTTGGCTTGATTTCATATAATGTAATGATGTCAAATTTTGATGGGGTCGTTCGTGACAAAATACAACTAAAAACATGTCTATAATTACTCGCTCAAAACTACAGAGATCTTTGGAATTTATCGAACACAAAAAGGATCACAATGAGGTAACTTTCACATGTAAACCCTGTTGCTTCCCGACATGGAGGGCAGTCATCCGATACAGATACGCGATTGACTTGCCTTCCCGAGGTTACTCCACAACATGGACAGATTACAAACGCAAGAGCGGACATGTTGAAATTATTGACTGTGAAGATGACTACTCAGCATCATCTATCGTCATCACCCCCACCCCAGCGCAGCTGGACCAAACCACTGTTCGTCTGCACCATGCGAGCCAGAAACTGCTGACCATGCATTTCTATCCTAAGACCAACATGTTTTTGGTCCAAGGCAAGCTGTGCCAGGACTGGGTGAGAGATGATTTTCAACGCTTGCAGGGAGTGGTACACGGGCTGATGGACCTAGACAACATGTCTGGCAGTGCGTCACACGCCGTGTACAGCACCGTACCTCTGGACACGCCCCCTACTGCTGGCAATTCTTCCAGCGCTATCGCTGCTGCTACTGAAGGTGGCGATGACTCGGACATCAGCGTCTCAAGCGACGACAGCACTGTTGCAGCTGCAACTGAAGGCAGTGACAACATCGTCTCGAGCGACGACAGCACTGTTGCAGCTGTTACGGAAGGTGGCGACGACTCGAACATCAGCGTCTCAAGCGACGACAGCACTGTCGCTGCTGTTACTGAAGGTGGCGGCGACATCATCGTCTCGAGCGACCACAGCACTGTCGCTGCTGTTACTGAAGGTGGCGGCGACATCATCGTCTCGAGCGACCACAGCACTGTCGCTGCTGTTTCTAAAGGTGGAAGTGACATCATCGTCTCGAGGGACGACAGCACTGTCGCCGCTGCTACTGAAGGTGGCGGTGACATCATCGTCTCGAGCGACCACAGCACTGTCGCCGCTGCTACTGAAGGTGGCGGAGACATCATCGTCTCGAGCGACCACAGCACTGTCGCCGCTGCTACTGAAGGTGGCGGTGACATCATCGTCTCGAGCGACCACAGCCCTGTCGCTGCTGCTAACAACAGCACCCCCAGCATCGACAACAAACATGCCGCTACTTCTGACATTGATGGTGACGGTGACGCTTCCACCGATAGTACAGACACTTGTGTACATGACATGCTCCGTGCCATGGTTGAGAAATTAGCCTCTGAACTAAGAGATCTCAAGGTCCAAACGGACAGAAAGATTAAGGCAAATGAGGGTGGGCGTGACAGAGAGGTGAAGGACTTAAGCGAGCGACTCACAGCTCTTTCCAGAGACAATGAGGGCTTAAAAAAGCGCTGTCAGGCTCTAGAGAGCAAGGTGAAAGACCTGCAGAAAGAGAACAAGACTGTCCAGCGCTCACCGTCTCCCGAAGCCCCACCCCTGCAACAGTCACCTGAAGGCAAAGTCGCTCATGCTCAGCCAATTAGCGTGACCACGAACTACGGCCGCTACGCCCATCACTCAATTGACACGGCACTCATTACCGAGCCTGAGCCCCAAGCTTGTAACAGTCAGTCATCCCCGTCCTCCATGGTCCGCCCGCGGACTACCAAATCAACCGAGACGACAGACACTCAGAGGAAGACAACTCTCCGCCTCCCAACCTCCTGCACGTGTCTGCTTATTGGAGATTCCAACCTTAGACGCGTGTCCAGGAGACGGCTTGATCGGTCAGGACAAACGGAGGTGAGAACCTTAAGTGGGATTACCACCCCTCAACTTACTACCGTCATTGCCAGCAGCAACACTTTTCCTGACGTTAGGAAGATTGTTCTGCATGTCGGCACGAATGACGACATACAAAACACGAGTGAACTTCAAAGAAACTATAAGACGCTATTATCTGAAATACCGCTACGCTTCCCTAATGCGGTCATCTTTGTCGCAGCCATCCCTCCACAGGCTCAGCGCAAAGTTACACGGCAGATTCTGCAAGTTAACACTGAGCTCGCGTCGCTATGTGATGGTGTAAAGGTGCAGTTCTTGGCACTGTCGGATATCTGGCGCCTTGACAGTGACGGTCAAACTGACCCAGACATATTGCAAGACAAGGTCCACTACTCTGCAAGGGGCCTGTCTCTACTCGTAAAGGACATCAAAGCCATCGTTTTTGAGAAGCGACTAGGCAGAGCTTCGTTTGCAGACGTCGTTCGAGGCGGAGCGCCTCCGCCCAAATCACACCAACCACTGCAAGAGAAGCAGCAGCAACAGTCACCTCACCAACAACAGCAATGGACACCTCATCAACAGCAGCAGCAGCTGCCACAACAGCAACAGCCGCCGCACCAGCAACAGCGGCAGCAACAGCAGCAACAACAGCCGCCGCACGAGCAACATCGGCAGCAGCAGCAACAGCCGCAACAACAGCAGCAGCAACTGTGGCAGAAACAGCCACCACTACTACCGCCACCGGCCAACCAACCATTTACTCAACAGCACGTCAGCCATCCCAGTCTCCCCTTGTCTCCACGTGGGGAACATCAATATCCCACAATGTATTACCCCCCTTGGATGAACGCCTTCAGGCAATATCAACTCAGCCCCTTTATGCACCCACACACCCAGCCGTCCTTCTATGGGCAGTGGCCCCCCGGGATGCACCAAGCATCCTACTAAGTAGTTTCAAAAGGCTAATTCAAGCATGTACGTAGGGCGTGAGTGTATGTGCGTATGTGTGAGTGAGTGTGTCTAAACTCATGTAACTGAAAGTACACTAATAAGTGTACCGAAACGAGTGTGATTTCGCACATGCGATTTCATAACTATTAACTATGTCGTTCAACACCTCCAGACATTGTGTTAATTTTGTCCACGACCCCCCAAGTATTCTGCTGCTTTAACAGTGTGAAATCATCTGCATCCAAACACGCGTGTGTTTCTTCTTTGTGTGTGTTAATCTACGATTCAGACCCGTTTGCGGAGAGACTATGAATGCCTCTGCTTAAAGAAAGTGAAATCGTGTTGGCGTTGTGGGGATTTAATGTAGCGCATCGTTCATCCCTGTTCGAACTGTTCAATTTTATTTTATCATATTCTGTATGTGTATGAGTTCAGTGCTAGCAGGAACATTTATAATTGCTGTGCATCGAACGCTTATAACATTTCGCAGAATTTTTTTAAATCCTGATTTACTACTTCTCACTTGACTTTTCCCTTAAGTTAGCCAGTTACTGAAGTCGTAACTTGTTTGCTTCACTTTTTACTCTTTGTGCATTAATTTTTCTCCGTGTTTGTTTATTGATTTCATCTCTCAGATTTTTGGTTGTTGTTAATAATTTTGTTTATTATATTATGAATTTAAACGTGTCAAAACACACTCTCCAGGTTGGACATCTTAATGTCTATCATCTCGTTAACAAAGTGCCTGATATATGCGTGCTGCTAAACCAAAGCTCAAAGCCAGTTCATGTTTTTGGGATGAGCGAAACACGGCTCGACTCGAGAATTGCCGATAACTTGATTTACATTCCCCAATACTCTGTTTTGCGACGCGACAGCGCAAGGAAGAATCAGACAGGCATTGCAGTCTATATTCATGAATCAATTTCTGAATTTGCAACACGAAGAACTGATTTAGAGGACGACAATATTGAGTGCGTTTGGATTGAAGTAAAAAACTGTAAATCCTCGCCTCTGCTCATAGGTTATATATATCGTAACCCTGCCGAAACTTCGATTTGGTCAGAATATTTCATTCAGATGATGGATAAAGTCAAATCACGCAATAAAGATATTGTATTGCTTGGAGATTTTAATATTAATCTGAATAAGCCTCAAACAGTATGGAATTCAACAACAACTTTATTAGGTCTTCATCAACTGGTTCTGAACCCAACAAGAATAACAGACACAACTGCAACTCTTATTGATCACATATATACTGATAATAAGAAGATTGTTTCTAATGTGTATGTGTCCAATTCCAGTATTAGCGATCATATGCCTATTTTTTGTTCGGTCTCTATGCGCTTGCCTAAATCAGGACCAAAAGGCCACACGACCATAGAATACAGAAGTTTTAGACATTTTGATGAGTCTGCATTTTTTCGTGATCTTAGTGAAGCTCCATTTCAGAGCGTTTTTGATTTCAGTCTTGCAGATGATGCTTTTGATCAATTGTATAGCATTTTAAGCACAATTATAGATAAACACGTGCCCCTGCGTCAGCATAGAGTAAAACATGCCAGACTTCCGCCTTGGTTAACATCAGATATTATAGAGGCGATGGCTCTGAGAGATTATTTCAAGGAAAATAAGATGACAGACGAATATAAACAGCAGAGGAATGAGGTGTTAAACCGTGTGAGACAATCCAAAACTGGTTACTTTGATAAATTAATTTCCGATAAGAAAGATACTGCAACAATTTGGCGGGCAGTAAATGAAATCCTTGATAAATCTAGGAAAAGGTCAACTGCTAATCTAACAAAACTATCTGCGGAAGAATTTAATAATTATTTTATATCTTTAGCGGATAAATTGAAGGCTTCTGTGGCAGAAACAAATTCTCGGGATAGAGATAACTGTTTTGAAAAATTGGACGAATTCTGTCAGCGGAACAGAATAAACAATGAAGCGTTTATCATTCCTCCGATTGCAGTTCATGAGGTCGGAACATTTATTGAAAACCTGGAGAATAAAAAGTCCATGGGTCCTGATAAAATACCCGTGAAGTTATTGAAGCTTTCTCTACCGTATATTGTGGATTCGCTCACGTTTGTATATAACCTTAGTATTGAGCAGAACTTTTTTCCGTCTAAATTGAAAAGCGCCAAAGTCATACCCCTTCCCAAATGTAAAGATCTCTCAGACCCAAGTAATTTTAGACCCATTTCTTTACTGCCTGTTTTGTCAAAACCATTAGAAAGGCATGTGCACAAGCATCTTCTTGCTTACATGGAAGAACAAAATTTGTTCCATCAGTTTCAATCCGGTTTTCGGTCCAAGCATTCTTGCCACACAGCTCTTACGTCTCTCTGCGAAGCTTGGCTGTCAGCAATGAACAAGTCTGAAGTTACAGGAGCATTGTTTTTGGACTTTAAGAAAGCATTTGACTTAGTCGATCATTCCATATTGCTGAAAAAATTACACTATTATTTGAGAAACGATTCGGTCTGTGACTTCTTTAAATCGTATCTTGCTGACCGGACACAGTATGTCACTCTACAATGCCAGAATTCGTCTACTGCACTAGTAAGACATGGCGTCCCTCAAGGGTCTATATTAGGACCTATTCTCTTTTGTATTTACGTTAATGATTTGCCTTTACATGTATCGGATGATAAAGTCAAATGCGAGTTTTTTGCAGACGATTCGTCTATCCATACCAGTAACACCTCGTTGGAATCAGTAAATTCTTCCCTGAAGAACACTTTGGACGAAGTTGCGAAATGGTGCACATCAAATGCCATGATACTGCACCCAGAAAAAACTAAAAGCAT
This sequence comes from Littorina saxatilis, assembly GCF_037325665.1. NCBI lineage: Eukaryota > Metazoa > Mollusca > Gastropoda > Littorinimorpha > Littorinidae > Littorina > Littorina saxatilis. Next base: position 70,999,534 of record NC_090261.1, read on the forward strand.
TGTTATTACCACAAGACAAAAGCATCAGCTAAGTCCTCTTAAATTACAACTGACCTTAGGTACAACTCAAATACAGCAAGTTAAAGAACACCGCATACTTGGTGTAACTGTTGATGAAGAAATGAAATGGCAAACACACATAAGCAACCTCTGCAAAGTGTTATCAAGGAATTTGTATTTGTTGTCAAAACTCAAACATTATGCGAAGTCTGAAACATTAAAAATGTTCGTTCATGCTCATATAATGCCTCATATTAATTTTGCTTCGACATTGTGGGATGGCTGCAGCGATGTTCACTTATTAAAACTCAATTCTTTGTACCGTCGTGCTGCAAAACTTATCCTGTATGAATCGCACATGTCTACAGAAATGAAGTTAAACATCCTTAATTTCCTTCCCCTAAAAACCCACCTTGCATACAATAAGGCTGTCTTTATGTATAAAGTAGTTCATGGTGATGTGCCCAGTTATGTGCAATCCTATTTTACACATGTTACGAAGAGGTATGGGTCTCAAAATTTACTTCCTCCAATTCCTCGTATAGATCTTTATAAATCCAGCTTAGCTTTTTCAGGATCATCTCTGTGGAATTCTTTGCCAATAGAAATCAAACGATCCGCATCATTAAAGGCCTTTAAAAGGCAGTTGCACACATATTTGAGCACACTATAAACTGCCCCTGATGTCTAGTTTCCATTGTGTACTCGGATAATGTATGCAATGCTCTTAAGTGTTTGTTTGTTTTTTATGTTTATACTCGACCATTATTTTGATGTTTTACTAGTTTAATACTTTGATTAGATACTGTTCATTTTAGGTATGAAATGATAGCATGTGCTTGTGTGTAGATATGCGAGCGCACGCTCGCGCGCGCGAGCATGTGTGTGTGTATATATGTGTGTGTGTGTGCGTCTGCATGTGTGTGTGTGTCACGTTTCAATATATCACTTAAGGTGATTATGAACCGGTTAATTACTACTAATTAACTAACCACACCACGATCCACTCTCGCAGTCATACAATTAAATAGAGTCAACAAAAGTATAAGTTTCAGACGCCTGTTTATGTATAAACTCGCCACCTCCCTCGAGCCTTCACTCAAAATATGTTCCTTTTACGTTCTCAACACGTAAAAAACCCGTGGTCACTGACAAAATGCCAGTAGTATATAGAAAATTATAGTAACACGCTGAACCCGTGTAAATACAGTCAAAATGAGAATGTTCTGTTCAAAAAGCTCTAGTTCATGCAGGGGTCACACACCCCACGTTGTCACTACTCCAATGAAATCACAGATAAGGAAAAGACAACGGTGGTCAACGGGGTGCGTAAGACACGGTGCACTTAGCTTTCTTTCTGCTGCTGCTGCTTAGCCGGTATGCTGGTTAGCCGGTTCGCTGGTTAGCCGGTCCGCTGGTTAGCCGGTTCGCTGGTTAGCCGGTCCTCTGGTTAGCCGGTCTCCTGGTTAGCCGGTCTCCTGGTTAGCGTAGCTTCAACAGGTCCCGCCAAAGTCAGCCGTGCAGATGTTACAGGAACACGTAACAAAGCGAAGCGAAGGCTGCAAACAGAAAGCATCTGTGCACTAAACATGTCAGCTACCCCTCACCCACCACCTTAAAACATGTCATCTTTAAATATCTCATCGAGCACGTGGGCCTGCACAAAACGGACTTTTTACAACAACAAAACAGCCATTTTCCGTCCTTCTCTCCCTATCTGCAAAAACCATATACAGATTAGTATTTTAGCGTCACAGAGAGTAAATTATGCGCTAACCTGGAAAGAACAACAGAGAGTATTTCATTCCACAAACACAGACTCATCAACAGCGTTAAATAATGATTTATTACCTCAAAAGCCTATGATTGTACTCTCATGGAAGCAAAAATCCGCTTCCTCCCTGGAACAGCCTCTGTTCGTCAACAGTGACCAAAAACGTCCAGAACCCCTTGTCGAATCCTTATGCGAAAGCCATCGCCGACGAAGGAATGTTGACGACTTGTCCTCAGCAAAATATGTGGCAGTGTGAAGGAAATAACCGGTGGAAGCTCCCCTAGAGTGCCGAATACAATATTCGGTGAAAAACCATCATACTCTAGAAACTGTGTATTAGATCCTTCCCCTTCTGCCGCTGGGTGTCAAGTGCGCCGCCCTTGTGTCTCAGTCAGACAACCTAGCCAATAACACGTGACTGACCTTGTCACAAAACCAGTCCAGCTATACACAATTCTGCCTCCCCAAGCAGAAAAAAGACACGAGAAACTCAATCCCTGAAAATCCCGTGTGCGCTGTCAGCGAAAAACCGTCAGCCCTATGACAGCAGAAACCTCCACTGTAAAACTCGTGCGCAGCAAACCCTCCGTGTTCATTGAGCACTGTCAGCAAACTCTGCTGTAGCCCAATATCACGCACAGGCGCTTTCTATCATACATTGACCCAGAACAGGCACTCTACTGAGTGACACTTTCTTGGTCTCTGTCACCCGATCGTGACAGTGTGCATGTGTGTGTGTGCATGTGTGTGTGTGTGTGTGTGAGTTTATGTGTGCATGTGTGTGTGTATACGTGGGTGTGGATGTGTGTGTGTGTGTATGTGCGCAGTCTTTGCTTTCGTTTACAATTATTCTCTGTATATGTTCCAAGGACAGGTTGGAAGATTAGGCTAAGCCTAAAACCTTTATCCTTATGTAATAAAGTTCTGAGTTCTGAATCTCTCTCTCTCTCTCTCTCTCTCTCTCTCTCTCTCTCTCTCTCTCTCTCTCTCTCTCTCTCTCTCTCTCTCTCTCTCTCTCTCTCTCTCTCTCTCTGATTTCCTTTAACTGATGATCAGTTGATTTACCATTAACCATTTTATTGTTTTCTCAGGCGACAAAAGGGCTACTCTTCAAGAGTTTGAAACCGAGTTCCCAAAGGTAAGTAAGACATTTCGCTATCTTTATGGAACGATTTAAACAAAATTAAAAAGTTCACGAAAGCTCACCACATCTTCATCAACTTAGTGCTCTTATCTACAGGAATAGCCTCCTTTATCAGGGCCGGATCTGGGGGGGTTCCTGGGGTTCCGGACCCCCCCCCCCCCCCCCTGGCCATCCAATGTACCTCTCAGAGAAAAAAAAATGTGGACTTTGGACCCCTGCCTTCAGTTGGAACCCTCCTCAAACGAACTTGGTCCGGCCCTGTTTATTACCAATTCAGTGCCCCATATGGCTTTTCTGACCAATCAGGACGGATTCTAGGTGACCTGTTAAATGTTATAACGTTCAGGCAGGGACCCTTTTTGTATATCAAGCTAAAAATTGACAAAACAAAGTAAAAATGTAAATCAACAATATCAGCGTGATTTATTCTACAGAATGACACTTCAAATGCTGTCAGATAATACTCTCTTTATCTAAAAAAAAATACCGATAAGCGAGTTTTGTCGGTGGGTGCTTTACGGAACAGCAAGGTACCGCCCATCCTCTGAGTGTGAAATGCCGACCCGCTCACTTGAAATCTAAATTACCTATGTTCGGAAAATCAAGTGAAATTGCGTCACTCGCGTTACGTCAAATGTATCTTTACGTCATTTCCCATCCGCCTTGAGTCGGTTCTAAATCTGTCGCTCTCTATTCAACAAGAAAAAGCGAAGCAACCGAAACGCATGTTGAACATGGTTTATCTTGTGAGATTGTTGTGTGTCAAACGCATTTGATCTGTGAATATTCATCACGTCAGGAGTATTACTCTGATTGGCTGACCCAGGTCACGAGAATTCTTTGACTGACAGGCATAATCAGGTAGGAGCGCTCCAGTTCCCATTGCGGCTGTTCTGTCTAATTCGCGGGGTCGCTTCGAAATTTGTTTTGGTCGAATTAAACGGTAATAAAACCGTTATTTCTAATATGCGGACTGTTAGCAAATGACAACAGTCATGTCTCACAAACGATATCAGCATTCGCCTAAAAGGCTCATGCTTGATATCTTTTTTCTCGACATGCCCTGTTATCATTTGCTAACAGTCAGCATATTAGAAATAACTCATATT
>NC_090261.1:71006060-71016060 GCF_037325665.1 Littorina saxatilis
TTCCTGCGTGTGAGTTCGTGTATGTGCGAGAGCGTGTGTGTGAATCTGGGCTTTGAACGCTTGTGGGTCAAAATGTGACTACATCAAACACGTCGCTACGTTTTCCTTATCTGATCACCGGTACGGTTCTGGACACGCAAGAAACAAATGTCATTGCCCCAGATCACATCTGTATGCATGCTGTCTTGTGCGCGGGCGTGTCCGTGTGTGTGTGTGCGGTGTGTGTGTGTGTGTGTGTGTGTGTATGTGTGTTTGAGTGTGTGTGTGTGTGTGTGTGTGTGTCTCTGTCTGTCTGTCTGTCTGTCTGTCTCAATACTGACAGGAAACAAATACAGTAGACACAGACACACATATAGATACATAGACACACACATACACGCACACACACATACACACTCACTCACCCCCCCCCCCTATACACACACGCACACAACACATTCACACACACATACACATACACCCACACACATTTACACAGTCGCACACACGCACACAAACACCCCCACACACACTCACACCCATACCCCTCCACACACACACACATACACACACACTATCGCGCGTATCTCCCATTTGGCTTGATCACGATTTTGGCATGTGCATGCATGTTCGTGAGGCGGCTGACCTCAACAGAAGTATATTTATAGAAGAATGACAAACAAAATATCCTTATCTTTTATTAGAAAAGAGGTCATTTTGAAGTACTCTACGGACGTTTTGTGCTGTCAAAAGTTAAAACGTATTAATTCATTTCTGGCTGCCGACGAGAGAAGTGGTACACATTTTTTATTTATTGTGAAGATTTAGATGATTTTACTTTTGAAAATTAAGGCACTGAATTTAATGTTTGACTGAAAGGATTAGTAATTGTTGATCTGTTTATATAGATTTTTGATGAAGAATGATCAATGTTATTTGTGATACAACCAGAAAGAAGTAGTAAACAAGTTTTATCTATTGTACACAAATTAGATGTTTCTTACACTTCACAGTTAATATAAGGCATTGCTTTTGATGTTCGACTGAAAGGCTAAGTAATTGTTGATCTGTTTTATATGTAGATTTTTGATGAAGAATGACCAATGTTATTTGTGATACAACCACGGCTGGTGTGTATGATAAACTTGACAAAGGTTTTGGGGTCACCGTGTTGGTAACTTTTGTGTGTACATCAGTCCAGGTAAGACGTCTGTGATACAAAAGCCAACTTTCTTTGGGTTGACCAGTAATTTATACAACGAACTATATCTCACATGGTGACTAATGGTTCTTGTTAAGGACCTTTTTCTGGGGGGAATTAATTTTATTCTCGGGAAAGTTGAACTGTTGCTTAAGGCCCCCCCCCTCCCCCCCCCCCCAAATAGTCTGTTTACGGTAACATAGGCAAAAAAAATAGGGTCGGTAGGTCGGGATTTTTTTTTTCCCCCAAAAAACTTTTTTTTAAATTATTTTACCAAAAAAAACAAAGACCTTTTTTTTTCTCTTTTCCTAAATGCCAAAAAAAAGTCTAGGGTCGCGCGAAAAAATAGGGTCGGTCGGGATAGCGTAAACAGACTATTTTTTTTTTTTTGGGGGGGGGGCTAATATATACTGCATGGCTGTTGACTAGTGTATTCTTCACTTATGTGCAGTTATTGTGGTGATTGATCGATTGTGTTGTTCCTGTCGATGGACCTACTAAGTGCTATAAGCCTATTAGCTGACACGCTGATGCCGTGCTGCTAGCTTAATTGCTTGACGAATACACAACTATAAACCTGAATCTGACTTAGGAAAATGTCTGACTTTTTTAACAGTTTTGAGCACAGGAGCTTGTATCGATTATTATTATTATGTACCTAACTGTAGTGGGGCTGCTATTGTTCGACCAGTACCACAGTAAGGACAAAGGAGTAATAATAATAATAATCGATCGGCGCTTTAAAACAAGATCAGTAGTGGTTTTGAGAGGTACCTTAAATTAATTTTTGGTGAGTTCATAGAGTAACTAAATAGCTTGGTTGAAACTTAAATGGAGATATAAAACGGTGTTTCGGATGCTGCGTCTACAGGCTGCTTCAAATTTCTTCTTTTCAGGTGCATCGACATCACAATGAAGTTCCTTATCCTGTGTAGTGTCATTGCGGTCGCGGCATCGTATGTTGTTTTCTTTATTGTTCCCACCTCAGGTCTAATGTAACTCACACACACACACACACACACACACACACACACACACACACACACACACACACACACACACACACGCACACACACACACACACAACACACACACACAAACACACACACACACTCACACACGCACACGCACATACATACTCACACACTCACACACACACACACACACACACACACACACACACACACACACACACTCAAACACACACACATACACACACACACACACACACACATATAGAAACACACGCTCTTGGAAAGGTACTTCATTAAACCTTTTTATGTGTATTTTTCAAGATTTTACTCGGACAATTTACACATTCTTTCATGAATGTCTTAAAGCCATATGTACTCGATGACTATACACGCTAATTGCTTTACCAACAGCTGGAGACATGCTAAATTAAGTTCCCTGCAAAATATTGTGGTCTAGGACCCCTTCAATGTTGAGATATGTTAATTTTCATTTTGATCTGGATCGTCCTATTTATAGATTTGCCAACAGAGGTAGCGTTGACGCAAGGGAAATAACTCCGCGTCTTTGTTTACATCCAAAGTTTTTGAGACTCTAAAACAAGCTGTAATGCATGTATATGGTCCGCGCATGGCGACATATCGTCATTACATGGTCTTATGGTGCATTTGACATCGATTATGGGCAAACTACACTTTGTAAACACGGGAGCGCGTACATATGCCTTTAATGACGTCATATCCAAACTTCCCAACAAAAGTTCAGGCGGCACTGTGGAGACCGCAATTTTGAGGGGGAAAAAGAGTAACATTTTGGTCAAATATACCTCGACCCGGTTTGGACTATGACTGCATCTTAGCAAGAAAGCTTACAAATTGTTTAATCTACTCGGTGATCGCAATTTTGTTTGAAATCGAAATTACAATGATAGACACTGTTTCGGTCGACGTGAATACTTTTATGTTGAGTGTTGAGGATAAGGTCGACAGATTGACTGCATGGTTTGATATCGCTTTACGCGACTTGTTAATTTACCATTATTTGTGCTGTTGACAGTCAGACTCCCCAGGAGCAATTGGCGCAGGCGTTCAAATTTCTGGACAATAACCAGGACGGCTTCATAGAGATGAGCGAGATGAAAGCATACTACAACACGTTTGACACCAACGGTAAGGGGGGACATCATTCTGTATGTGTAGCGTAACCCAACCACACTCGCTTGTTTTTTGTTTGTTTTTGTTTTTCAACGAAACAAATTAACACAAAAAAATCATTAAAAAAATAGTTGTACACAGAGAGCACACAGGCTGTTTATATTGGTATGTGACCAAAGTGCATGGATGGAAGACGAGGTATGTGACCAAAGTGCATGGATGGAAGACGAGGTATGTGACCAAAGTGCATGGATGGAAGACGAGGTATGTGACCAAAGTGCATGGATGGAAGACGAGGTATGTGACCAAAGTGCATGGATGGAAGACGAGGTATGTGACCAAGTGCATGGATGGAAGACGAGGTATGTGACCAAAGTGCATGGATGGAAGACGAGGTATGTGACCAAAGTGCATGGATGGAAGACGAGGTATGTGACCAAAGTGCATGGATGGAAGACGAGGTATGTGACCAAAGTGCATGGATGGAAGACGAGGTATGTGACCAAAGTGCATGGATGGAAGACGAGGTATGTGACCAAGTGCATGGATGGAAGACGAGGTATGTGACCAAAGTGCATGGATGGAAGACGAGGTATGTGACCAAAGTGCATGGATGGAAGACGAGGTATGTGACCAAAGTGCATGGATGGAAGACGAGGTATGTGACCAAAGTGCATGGATGGAAGACGAGGTATGTGACCAAAGTGCATGGATGGAAGACGAGGTATGTGACCAAAGTGCATGGATGGAAGACGAGGTATGTGACCAAAGTGCATGGATGGAAGACGAGGTATGTGACCAAAGTGCATGGATGGAAGACGAGGTATGTGACCAAAGTGCATGGATGGAAGACGAGGTATGTGACCAAAGTGCATGGATGGAAGACGAGGTATGTGACCAAAGTGCATGGATGGAAGACGAGGTATGTGACCAAGTGCATGGATGGAAGACGAGGTATGTGACCAAGTGCATGGATGGAAGACGAGGTATGTGACCAAAGTGCATGGATGGAAGACGAGGTATGTGACCAAAGTGCATGGATGGAAGACGAGGTATGTGACCAAAGTGCATGGATGGAAGACGAGGTATGTGACCAAAGTGCATGGATGGAAGACGAGGTATGTGACCAAAGTGCATGGATGGAAGACGAGGTATGTGACCAAGTGCATGGATGGAAGACGAGGTATGTGACCAAAGTGCATGGATGGAAGACGAGGTATGTGACCAAAGTGCATGGATGGAAGACGAGGTATGTGACCAAAGTGCATGGATGGAAGACGAGGTATGTGACCAAAGTGCATGGATGGAAGACGAGGTATGTGACCAAAGTGCTTGGATGGAAGACGAGGTATGTGACCAAAGTGCATGGATGGAAGACGAGGTATGTGACCAAAGTGCATGGATGGAAGACGAGGTATGTGACCAAAGTGCATGGATGGAAGACGAGGTATGTGACCAAAGTGCATGGATGGAAGACGAGGTATGTGACCAAAGTGCATGGATGGAAGACGAGGTATGTGACCAAAGTGCATGGATGGAAGACGAGGTATGTGACCAAAGTGCATGGATGGAAGACGAGGTATGTGACCAAAGTGCATGGATGGAAGACGAGGTATGTGACCAAAGTGCATGGATGGAAGACGAGGCAAGGCGGAGTGGACCTTCACAGACTTACATTGATCACATTTGAGAAGGTTGCTAAACAGAGATACGAGAGATCAATGTTTTAATTATCATTCATCAATTAATTGATTAATGTGCTCGTATTATTAATCAATGTGCTCGTACTACTGTATCTTCAATTGCAGGTGACTGCAGCGTCGATCTGGGAGAATTTACCGCTCAGATGACCGGTGTTGCTGCGAATTCCCCTGAGGCGCGCGGTCCGTTCAACTACTATGATGGGATCGATGGCACCATAGACAACGCCATAACCTGCAAGGACGTCGACCTCCTCTTCAGCAAGATGGACTTAAACGGTCTGTTGTGTGTGGTTTTGTTTGAAGTGTGGGAGTGGTGGCTTGGAGAGGGATGTGTGTTGTGTGTGGTTTTGTTTGAAGTGTGAGAGTGGTGGCTTGGACAGGGATGTGTGTTGTGTGTGGTTTTGTTTGAAGTGTGGGAGTGGTGGCTTGGAGAGGGATGTGTGTTGTGTGTGGTTTTGTTTGAAGTGTGGGAGGGGTGGCTTGGAGAGGGATGTGTGTAGTGTGTGGTTTTGTTTGAACTGTGGGGAGGGGGGGTGGCTTAGAGAGGGATGTGTGTAGTGTGTGGTTTTGTTTGAACTGTGGGAGGGATGGCTTGGAGAGGGATGTGTGTAGTGTGTGGTTTTGTTTGAACTGTGGGAGGGGTGGCTTGGAGAGGGATGTGTGTAGTGTGTGGTTTTGTTTGAACTGTGGGAGGGGTGGCTTGGAGAGGGATGTGTGTATAGTGTGTGGTTTTGTTTGAACTGTGGGAGGGATGGCTTGGAGAGGGATGTGTGTAGTGTGTGGTTTTGTTTGAACTGTGGGAGGGATGGCTTGGAGAGGGATGTGTGTAGTGTGTGGTTTTGTTTGAACTGTGGGAGGGGTGGCTTGGAGAGGGATGTGTGTTGTGTGTGGTTTTGTTTGAACTGTGGGAGGGGTGGCTTGGAGAGGGATGTGTGTATAGTGTGTGGTTTTGTTTGAACTGTGGGAGGGATGGCTTGGAGAGGGATGTGTGTATAGTGTGTGGTTTTGTTTGAACTGTGGGAGGGATGGCTTGGAGAGGGATGTGTGTATAGTGTGTGGTTTTGTTTGAACTGTGGGGAGGGGGGTGGCTTGGAGAGGGATGTGTGTATAGTGTGTGGTTTTGTTTGAACTGTGGGAGGGGTGGCTTGGAGAGGGATGTGTGTAGTGTGTGGTTTTGTTTGAACTGTGGGAGGGGTGGCTTGGAGAGGGATGTGTGTATAGTGTGTGGTTTTGTTTGAACTGTGGGAGGGGTGGCTTGGAGAGGGATGTGTGTTGTGTGTGGTTTTGTTTGAAGTGTGGGAGGGGTGGCTTGGAGAGGGATGTGTGTAGTGTGTTGTTTTGTTTGAACTGTGGGAGGGATGGCTTGGAGAGGGATGTCGAGGTTTCATGCCGAGTCTCAGTGATTATCAAAAATAATGGTCGAAGTTTGCGGATCATGAAAAATGCGAGCTTCAGCGAGCTTTTTCATGACCGCGAACTGAGACCATTATTTTTGATAATCACTGAGATGAGGTATGTAACCTCTTTATTCCTCCTTTCTTTAGTTATTCAAAGAAAAGAGGAGTTTTTGTGCGAAAGTTTGATCGAATCATATTCACCCAACCAGTCTTCCTGCGCAGGCGATCGATTAATGCGCGGTTGTATAGTTCCGTGCAAATCATTCAATTTTGTTAACACTTCTTGTCAGTTTCCATGTTTTGAACTAAAATCAAGTACACAGTTATGTTGTCATTCTGCTGTGGCGGTAAAGGCAGATAGTGTGTGTTCTGTTCATGTTTTGCTATCGCTCAGGAAATGTTCTTTCCTCGAATGTGACTGGCAGACGAAGTTTTACACCCGTGTTCCAACGTTAAAAACTGTATGAAGTTCAGTTTTCTGGGGCAAAATAGTGTATGAAACCGCTGCATGTTCTTCAGAAAACAACCAAACTCATGGATTTTATATTGAGATTCATGTGTTCAAGCCTGTAGTTGCTGGTTTAAATGCGGTATGGTTGTACTGTTTTGCTCCAGAAATGTATATTTTGTACATTAGAGTGTTCTGAACTTTTGAGTCGCAAAAAGTAGATCCACAATGTGTACAGTCTCTACCCATGAGCTATCGAGGATTCAGGCCCGTTGTTGGGTAAGTGATTTTGGTTGTTGGGTAAGTTACGTAGAGGTTACATGCCGAGTCTCAGTGATTATTAAAAATAATGGTCGAAGTTAGCGGATCATGAAAAATGCGAGCTTTAGCGAGCTTTTTCATGACCGCGAACTGAGACCATTATTTTTTATAATCACCGAGACGAGGTGTGTAACCTCTTTATTCCTCCTTTCTTCAGTTATTCAAAGAAAAGAGAAGTTTTTTTGCAAAAGTTTGATCGAATCCTATTCACTCAACCAGTCAACCTGCGCAGGCGATCGATTAATGCGCGGTTGTATAGTTCCGTGCAAATCATTCCCTTCTGTTAACACTTCTTGTCAGTTTTTCTATTTTGGACTCAAATCAAGTACACAGATATGCTGTTATTCTGCTGTGGCGGCAAAGGCAGATATTGTGTGTTCTGTATATGTTTTGGTATCGCTTAGGATAATGTTCTTTCGTCAAATGGGACTAGCAGACGAACTTTTGCACCCGTGTTCCAACGTTAAAAACTGTATGAAGTTCAGTTTTCTGGGGAAAATAGTGTATGAAACCGCTTTATGTTGTTTAAATTGATGAGATGTGTGCATTTGGTTGCGTGTGATCTGTTTATTAAATGAAATATTGTTGAAAACTGACCGTCGGATTGCAGTCTGTTGTCGAAGAAACTGAATGAAAAGAAATGTGAAAGGGGAACTACTCTTGTCGCTAGACAAAGTATGAGAGTTACTTGCCTTGGGAATTTGCTTGTGATGAACGTTTGTGCACAGCAGACCTAGATTCAGAAAACAACCAAACTCATGGATTTTATATGGAGATTCATGTGTTGAAGCCTGTAGTTGTTAATTTAAATGCGGTATGTTTGTATTGTTTGCTCCAGAGATGTATACTTCGTACATTAGAGCGTTCGGAACTTTTCAGTCGCAAAAGTAGTACCGACGCAGAACAGCTCCTCAACCCATTACGCTATCGAGGATTCAGGCTGTTGCTGGCTCGTTATTTGTTTGGTTGCTGGGTGTTTATCGAAAAATAACTAGCTCTACAAGTTTACAGAGGTAAAGAAGCAGAGGGGGGAATAAGTGTTATGTGTAGTGTGGGGTTTTGTTTGAAGTGTGGGAGGGGTGGCTTGGAGAGGGATGTGTGTTGTGTGTGGTTTTGTTTGGACTGTGGGAGGGGTGGCTTGGAGAGGGATGTGTGTTGTGTGTGGTTTTGTTTGAAGTGTGGGAGGGGTGGCTTGGAGAGGGATGTGTGTTGTGTGTGGGTTTTTTTTAACTGTGGGTGGGGTGGCTTGGAGAGGGATGTGTGTTGTGTGGGGGTTTCTTTGAACTGTGGGTGGGGTGGCTTGGAGAGGGATGTGTTTTGAGGGTTTGGTGGTAAGAGGGATGGGGGATGAGTGGGGGAGTGGTTTTAGGATTTGTGTGTGTGTGAGTGTGTTTGTCTGTCTGTCTGTGGGTATGTGTGTGTGTGTGTGTGTGTGTGTGTGTGTGTGTGTGTGTGTGTGTGTGTGTGTGTGTGGTGTGTGTGTGTGTAAATATGTATGTATGTGTGCATGTTTGTAAATGGTATTGTGTGTGTAACATTAATATTACGGTTTGTGTGTGTGTGTGTATGTGTGTGTGTGTGTGTGTGAAATCAATGTTACTGTTTAAATGACTGTGTGTGGCGGTGTGTGTGTGTTCGTGTGTGTGTGTGTGTGTGTGTGTGTGTGTACATATGTGTGTGTTTATGTGTGTTTTTAGGTATGTGTGTGTGTGTGTGTGTGTGTGTGTTCGAATGCATGTGGACGGTTTAAAGTGGGTACCTGAGAAAGCTTTAAAATGGGTGTGTCTCTACTTTGTTGAGCGTGTGTGTGTGTGTGTTTGTGTGTGTGTGCGTGTGTGTTTGTGTGTGTGTGTGTCCGTGTGTGTTTGTGTGCGTGTCCGTCGTGTGTGTCCGTGTGTGTGTGTGTGTGTGTGTGTGTGTGTGGTGTGTGTGTGTAAATATGTATGTATGTGTGCATGTTTGTAAATGGTATTGTGTGTGTAACATTAATGTTACGGTGTGTGTGTGTGTGTGTGTGTGTGTGTGTGTGTGTGTGTGTGTGTGTGTGTGTGTGTGTGAAATCAATGTTACTGTTTAAATGACTGTGTGTGGGTGTGCGTGTGTGAGGGTGGGTGTGTGTGTGTGTACATGTGTGTGTGTTTATGTGTGTTTTTAGGTATGTGTGTGCGTGTGTGTGTGTGTGTGTGCGTGTGTGTGTGTGTGTGTGTGTGTGTGTGTCTGAGGGATTGGGTTGGGGTGAGTTAATGAATGAATGTGTTAGTTTGGGTATGCGACTTGCAACTTGTTGTAACCCTTTTTATTTGCTCTCTCTCTCTCTCTCTCTCTCTCTCTCTCTCTCTCTCTCTCTCTCTCTCTCTCTCTCTCTCTCTCTCTCTCTCTCTATGTGTTGTATAAAGGACAGATTGGAAGAATAGGCTTTGCCTAAAACCTTTATCCTTTTGTAATAAAGTTCTGAGTCTAAGTCTGAGTCTCCCTCTCTCTCTCTCTCTCTCTCTCTCTCTCTCTAATATCACTGTGTGATGTCAGCAGTAAATTATATAGCTCCATAATTAATAACAGATTGCAGGAATGGATTAGCATAAATGATATTACTGGTGAACATCAAGCTGGATTTAAAAAAGATCATTCAACAGTTGACCATATCTTTACACTCCTGGCGGCCATTCAGAACAGAAAACTGTATGTAGCATTTGTTGATTTTGAGAAGGCATTCGATTCGATTTCTAGGAAACTTCTGTGGCCTGTACTTATGAAAAACGGTATTAGAGGAAAATTGCATCGTTGTGTGAAAAGCATGTATTTGGATGTGAAAGCTAAAATAAGAT
>NC_090261.1:71021060-71086060 GCF_037325665.1 Littorina saxatilis
TTCTTTCTCTGTCTGTCTTTCTGTCTGTCTGTCTGTCTCTCTCTCTCTCTCTCTCTCTCTCTCTCTCTCTCTCTCTCTCTCTCTCTCTCTCTCTCTCTCTCTCTCTGTTTGTGTGTCCGCTTTGTCTGTGTCTCCCTCTGAGTCTCTCCGCCTCTGTCTTTTTATGTCTGTCTCTGTCTCTGTCTCTGTCTCTCTCTGTCTCTCTGTCTCTCTCTCTCTCTCTCTCTCTCATCCGACTCCTGGCACACAGGTCAAAGCAGAGGTCGTCAGTCTTGTGTTAACTTGAGTGCACGTGTACCCAGCAGGAGGGGGGTGATTCGGGTCAGAAGTGGGGTAAGCACTTTGGTCTTCAGTCTTTGGGTTATAGCTTTCAGTGGAGAAGATGCAAACATGAAATTGCACTATGCTCTACTATTTATTGTCCTTGTCTATCGGACACGAAGACGGGAAGCTACAATCGCCCCAGGCCATATATACTCTTTGTTTCCTGAGCCTGGACCATTGAGACGGTTACCTCATAGATCTGTTCATTCTTCAGTTTGTCGGTGTCAAAAGTTATACCCCCATTCCACACAACCGTTCTAGGTCCCGTTCCCGAACCAACCAAGGACAGCTGCCACAACAATGGAACGCTGCGCAAACGGCCGTTTTTGGCATCTTTCAGCAGCGTCTGACCATAGTGGCAGCCGTCCTTGGTCGGTACGGGAACGGGACCTAGAACGGAGTGTGGAATGTCAGTGGGTATGACAACTCAGTGTGTGAGAGCGCTACCGTTGCGTTACGTTGTTTTAAGTTCCTTTAACGATCCAAGCGTTCCGTTACCAATGGGTTGAGGTTCCATTACTGTTCATTCTGATCGGGAGGGGAACGACTAAAAAATTGAACATGCAGCCCAAACTCAACCGTCCCTACCGACCCTACCGTTCAAAGCAGTTCCGTTAACGAGCATTTACGTTCCATTGCGGTTCTCTCCCGATCCCTCCCGTGCCCGCACCGTTCCTTGGTCGGTACGGGAACGGGACCTAGAACGGTTGTGTGGAATGGGGGTATAAGACTCGACCACTTGGCAAACTGTCTACTCTGGTCTACAAGTGTCTCAACGACTCTGCTCCCGAGTACCTTCAATCCTCCCTGGACCTGTACACCCAGCCCTCCGACCGTCCCCTTCGTTCTGCTGCTGACCCACTCCGCCTTCACATCCCTCGCTCGAAACTCGCATCTGCTGGTCAGCGTGCATTCCCCTCCGCGGGCCCCTCCGTCTGGAACTCCCTGCCGCTTGAGCTTTGCCAGAGCCCCTCTCTTGACGCGTTCAAGAGTAGGTTGAAGACTCAGTTCTTCCCGTAGCTGGCTGCGACTTTCATGTTCGACGTGATGTGTTGTGCCCCAAAAGACATTCTTGTGCTGTGCTCTGTGAGAGGTGTTTTCTTTGTGTTTAATATTATTTTATTTGGACCTAGCTATTGATGTGTACATTGTTGTTAAACAGTTGTTTGTTGTATGTGTATCAGGGTTTGCTAGTGTGTGATAGGGTTCGTGTCCGTCTGTAGATGTTAGCTTCTTTGTTAGTCCTGTGTTGACAACTCTTCGACAAGCGCTTAGAACTGTACCCACGGAATACGCGCTATATAAGCTTCATATTAATTGATTGATGGTGGAGACAGCTGGAAGATCTCTGGATATAATTAAAGAGGAGTAGTCTTCCTTTTAGAAAGTGTGTACTCTGCCTTGCAGATTAGAAGTTTGTGCTGTCGGGGCTGGGTACAGGGAGTGAAGGGGAAGGGGGGGGGGGGGGGGTAAGAGAGGGTACGTAAGCGAGACGAAAGAGGAAACTGGACAGGGAAAAGTCACTGCCTGAAGTATTCAATAAAGCCACCAAAAAAAGAAATTACGACATGCAGGTTTTCAATTCATATGTTTGCAAAGTATCTGCAAACTAGTGTGATACATAAATAATCAATTTATCCACTTGACTATATTCACAACAGGGACCTATCACTCTTCTTTGCATGTTTTATGCCTACGATTTTTCAAATACTCTGCAACACATGTAACCCAAATACAACATGTGCCCGTACAATACCGCTTCTTTTATAAAAACATTGCTTCGGCCATGTTGATTTTAATCAACCAATTTTCTTGTAAGAAATGAACTTGAAGCGGGAGTCAGTGCGCACAGTAAAGTTTGTTTACAATTTGATCTAATTTTGACCCCGTGTGTCTCCAATCAGAGGCTTAGATAAACAGTGTACCTTTTGGCAGAAATGGCCATGTTATAGCCGTCTTTATATTCAAAGTGTTATTCCACCTTTGATCAGACGCTCGAGTATCAGCACAACTGCGGCCGCGAGCACACCCAGGGCTGCTATGATGAAGGCTGTCTTGACCAGTTCCACAGATACTGGCATCACTCGGGTCTCGTTGTCCTGGCAACTAGATTCCTGTGGGAACCACTCGCGCTTCAGGTAGTCCAGAAGTCCTTGCTCTGTGGCTCGGGCCAGCCTGGAAACAGACGAATACTGACCATATGCATGTAGGCTATATTTAGATGTGCGCAAACAGAGCGTCTGAGAGTTCAGGGATGAGGTGCACGAAGCGAAACTGGGTGCAACCCAACTGGTTGGGAACAAGCCACGGGTTCTGATTGGTTGAAATCACAACAAATCTTGATTTCAACCAATCCGACCCCGCGGCTGCGTGACACCCATTTGGGCGGCACTCAGTTTTGCTTCGTGCACCTCATGCCAGGAGTCGTCACATCTTCGGGTGACAGTGGGCGGCGAGTCTCAATGTGATCTCAGACGCTATGTATGAGCTGTGTGTTTACCTCAACAGTGGGACAAGTAAGCTTCAAACATTGTCAGAGACAAAGTGGCAAGCGAAAAATGGATCTAACCCTTCTCCCTAGCTCCTACTCCGCACACCCCACGACACAGCTACGTACGCATGCATGCATACTCGCATACACAAACCCCCCACAAGCATACACACATCATAACACTACCCCTTTCCGCAACCCCCCGCCAAAAACACTCACACACACATACACACACGCACGCACACACACACACACACACACGCACACGCGCACGCGCACACAACCACACACACACTAACACACACACACAACACAACACACACACACACACACAAACCACACACATACAAACACCCACCCCAACACACAAACGACACACACATACACACACACCACACACACACATACAAACACACAAACCACACACACACAAACACCCTACTCCACACACAAACCACACTCACATACGCACACACACACCACACACAAACCACACGCACATACACCACACACATAAACCACACACAAACCACAAACACACACCACCCATTCGACCCCCGCCGCCCACCACACACACACTTCAGACATCAATTCATCACTCCCAGTACAAACGAGAACTCACACTTGGTTAAACAGGGCGGTGTAGGGAGAATCTTTCTGCAGGTGAATGGCGAAGGTGTCTTGGTAGAGCCTTTCCTTGACCACAGCCATCCTGCAATTAACTTGTTTCTGGACTCTGTAAAAGGCGGCAGACGTCACCTGGACAAAGTTGCCCGCTAACAGCTCGGACACGGGTTCCTCGCCTGTCCGTTCGGCACGCTCGTAGTACTGTCGGTAGTCTGAGAGGTTTGACGTCTGTCCAAGTCAACGAGTCTTGCGTTAGTGACCCGAACCAACCTTGAGATATCAGCACTATCACTAGAGCCTACATGTTTCTCGAACTATCTTATTTTGAAGTGCCCTATACATGCCCCTTACATCTATCAGAACGCACACGCAGTGGTTGTATCATGAATGAAGTAGGGGATATGCCATAGGCGGTCATTTTCGTAATTCTTTTCCAAATCAACCACAACATTTGTAAGCGAGCTGGTGTGCCAAGATAATTAGTGAGACCTAATGTTTACCCCATATTAACCAACCCCCCCCCCCCCCCCCCCCCCCTGGTGTCATTAAAGAGTCACTTCTTTCCCGCTGTGTGAAAGGGGTGATAGGGGTGGATTGTTGCGGATTATATGGGTCCTATGGAGTTTTGAAAAGGGTATGTGTGCGCTTTTAACTCACAATTTGTCGAGCTATCGAAGGCAAAATGTTGAAAATAAGAGCTTAGAGGCACGTAATGCTGTTAACAATCCTGGATTGAAGCCTGTCCTTAATTGGGCCAGAGACATTCTATCTATGTCTCTGATTGGGCGAAGTGGACAACGCGAAGAATACTTGGCGAAGCTGGCCGCACGGAGGTTCAGCACTGAGTTTTTGGTAACAAGTCTTCGCGTAGTCTTCGAGAAGTCGATTTCGGGCTGAATAAAGGACCGCCTTTAGGCCAGGTACCGACCAGCTCACTGATGGGATACAGCTTCAAATGAGACCTCCCCCATCCATGCCACAAGCACCACTGACCATCATCACACCATAGCACAAACCATGACAAGATGACGACACGTTAGGGTTCAAAGAGACTGCCAACGTTCCAAAATTCAGAATCAAAAAACAGAAAGGTAGGTTGTTGGATTGTTATTGACAAAACAATACATTCACAAATATATCGACCCAACGGTCTTTTAAGTGCACAGACAAGCAATTAATAACGAAAACTTTATATCTGGCTGGGTTTTTTTTCCGCCTGCCACGAAGCCGCAAGCGAATGAATCTAAAAAAAATGAAAATAAGTGTTCGTTATTAATTGTGTGTCTGTGCACTTAAAAGACCGTTGGGTCGATATATGTGTGGATGTATTGTTTTGTCAATAACAAACGTTCCAACAACCTACCTTTTTTGGGTTTTTTAATAGAACACAAAGGTAACACTGAATTAAAATACACAATTCAACAAGAATACAGCAATCAAATCAACAGTTACCTATGTACATAATGATATGTTCAAATCTCTTACAGCAAAAGTATGCTCCTCCAGGGTTCCTTTGGCAAGGCCCCAACGGTAGTCAGTCCTCTGAACCAGCTCGCTGAGTGAGTTGAAGGGAACTGGTTGCTTGGTAACCACGGAGTTTGACGTCAGCTTCCCCGTGTAGGCAGCAACCGTTACCAAACACATCAGCATCCAGGCCCATAGTAACACGCGACCGCTCCTTGAGACAGCTTCGTGTGCTACGGCTGTAACATATGGTATTGCCGTTGGAACACACCGAGGGAAATGTTGCAACAAGAAAATGAACACGTGTAAACTTGACCAAAGTAATATTGCACTGCCCTTTGAATGGGGCGCCATGTGTTCTGCATTGAACATTCTATATGCATAGAATGCATTGCACACACGCACACACACACACACGCACATACACACACACACACACACACACACACACACACACACACACACACACACTCACCCTCGACTCCCTCTCAATCCAAGTCTATCGCAATACATAAAGCCAATATATACACATTGAGTAAATTTGAAGAGTTTCTATTAATTACATATTCCGTGCGTGCCATTCCGAATGAGGACGGTGTCAACCACAATATTTTCTTGTCAACGGCGATATGTTCGTATTAAGGTTGTAGAGACAGTACAGTTGATCAGGTGTCAGCCCACAAACCTCGACCAATGAGTCCTCCAAACAGCGCCTCAAAGGCCTTCCAAGTCCACGAAGCGATGAAAGCAAGACCTGTTTTCTTCTCTCCAGTTAAAGGACAGCGGGCGTTCTCTCTGACGAAGGTTATGTCCATAATCGACAGAACAACTGTCATTAGCAGCAGACAGCATCCCAGCAGCAGGTAGACGTGCCAGTTGAAAGGTTTAACGTAGAACATCCAGCCCGCAGGAGCGGCGTCAGGAAAGGTCGTCATCAGAATGACGTCATCATGGTAGAAGCCCATGGTGTAGTCGGACACTTCGGCTCGCTCAGCGCTCACAGAAAAGCCAGACATAGCCAGGTCAACCTCCTGGAAAGCGTATTTATTCAACATGAAAAGTAAGAACACTTAGGCTTGATTACAAATTCTGTCAATCACAGCTCTAAGGAAATGTCATGATTTCCATGTCCCTTGAATGATTATAATAAAGTTACGTCAAAGCTGATTTCACTTGCGTCTTTAAAACTTGCAGACAAACTCATAGTGTCGCACACTTTTAAAGAGATACGATGTCGATTTTAAATAACCAAGACATTTCGTTTTGACCCTCTCCTTCGAAGTTACAACTAGGACGACAAAAACTAAACAAAATCGAAACGACGTCATAACGTGAATTATGGCGTCATGTAAAACAAATATCTGTCATTTCTTATGCATGTCTTCCCAGGACATGACAAATAGTTTCGAAAAAGAAGTTTGTCTCGGTGACTTCAACATATTGTAACGTCACCGCATGGCAGTGCATGTATCGTATATCATTAATCTTCAATTGTCCGTCAAGGTTTTGAAGTCAATTGTCCGTCAAGGTTTTGAAGTCAATTGTCCGTCAAGGTTTTGAAGTCAATTGTCCGTCAAGGTTTTGAAGTCAATTGTCCGTCAAGGTTTTGAAGTCAATTGTCCGTCAAGGTTTTGAAGTCAATTGTCCGTCAAGGTTTTGAAGTCAATTGTCCGTCAAGGTTTTGAAGTCAATTGTCCGTCAAGGTTTTGAAGTCAATTGTCCGTCAAGGTTTTGAAGTCAATTGTCCGTCAAGGTTTTGAAGTCAATTGTCCGTCAAGGTTTTGAAGTCAATTGTCCGTCAAGGTTTTGAAGTCAATTGTCCGTCAAGGTTTTGAAGTCAATTGTCCGTCAAGGTTTTGAAGTCAATTGTCCGTCAAGGTTTTGAAGTCAATTGTCCGTCAAGGTTTTGAAGTCAAGTGATTTTCATTTAACCGGTTTTTTCGTTATTGTGCTTTTATTAACTCAGCTACTTATTTTTTGTTTATGAGCCTTTTTTTCCAATTCTTCCTCGTTTTCATTTTTGCTCTCCCTCTCTCATACAAGTCGCTACATACACTGGCACATACACACTTCTGGAACGGATGTGTGTGTAAACTTCCTCACAGATCCTTGTAGATTCCTAACATTTCCCGCCTGAAGGAACAAATATACACATTCATCCGCTCAAAACCTCTACGGATATCATCTGGGAAATTCACATGCAAAGTTTACAAATCATCCGGCCGGTCAATCACCGAGACCACATGACATGATGTACTAAGGCTTGGCTAGCCAAAACCCAGAGCACGGTGAAGCATTACCTAATTTGCATAAACCGATATTCTTCCTTTCTGAGCTCATTTTCAGAGTAAACGTAACATATTCATGTATTTTTTAGATTAAAGAATTGATAAGGAATTCACCGCAATCATTTTTAAATCTGTTCGTGAAAATTCCATTTAAATGACAATTTTAATGAACAAACTAATCAATTATTTGTGCACAAGCTAAAAATGCAATCTCATAGTTTGGACTGAATCAAAGATTGTTTGACCAAAATTCCAATTAATTTGGTGGAAAAGTGAGGTCAGCACAGTGCCGCCTCAACTTTCACTAAAATCCGGATATGACGTCATTAAAGACTTCAAACGAAAATATGAAGAACGCGTATGCATAGTTTCATGGCAAAATGTACTCTAGATTTCCGAGAATCGCTCTACAGACCCGCACATAGAGTACCGCATACACACACCCATACACCACACTCGTCTCGATTCCAAGTATAACTGAAAACTGTTTAGTTTTGACTAAATATAAAAACTTAGCTACCACATGTTAGGCAGCTCAGGGTAGCATGTACTAACAGGCGTTACTTTTAGGAAATGTAACTAAGCTGAAACTGTGAAAAAAGGGACATAGCAGCAACATTGTTGCACATACCTTTCTGTGCAGCATGCCAGTCATGCCAGCCCACGTGCCGTTGGCCAACTTGGTTCCCCAGATTCCGTCGGCTGGTTCTGAGAGGGTGTACCTACAGCGACACAACCATACTCGTACCTGTAGCGACTCAACAATACTCAGCTGTCAGCTGGTTCTGACAGCGTGTACCTGCAGCGACACAACAATACTCAGCTGTCAGCTGGTTCTGACAGCGTGTACCTGTAGCGACACAACAATACTCAGCTGTCAGCTGGTTCTGACAGCGTGTACCTGTAGCGACACAACAATACTCAGCTGTCAGCTGGTTCTGACAGCGTGTACCTGTAGCGACACAACAATACTCAGCGGTCAGCTGGTTCTGACAGCGTGTACCTGTAGCGACACAACCAGAACTGTTCAACTGATGGTTTGCACAACTTTTCTGCTCATCAGGTGTTTTTTTGCAAGTACAAAGATTTCCCTTTCATTTCAGTGATGTACAATGTGTCTCCCCCGGCGCTTTGCTTACTGTCAGCAGTGGGTGTTACCTCCCCTAGCTGTGTACAATTATCTCAGTATTCCTGTTTCAAAGGCTGCACTGTAGCGTTTTGACCAGAGCTTGACCCCACTGTGACCTTGGAATTTGATGAGGGTTAACCGGACTTGGGTCATGTGTGAAGTTAATCAAACAACGGGCGTGTGAGAAATTTGAAAGCTCTAGGTAATAAAAATTTATAAAAAATTAGTGAAGAAAAAGACCGAAGGCCAAGAGTGTACAAATGGTACGCGTCTGGTTGCCGGTATACCTACGTGAAATTGAGAGCTTCCGCCAGCAAGTCCAGCAGGTCGATGCAGAGTCCTGTGTACCACGTGCTGTTGCCATTCCCATGAGACATGACGAAGGGCGTCAACTACAAATCAAAGAAACTTTAGGTCCTAACGTTGCCCCGTTCAAACGCACAGTCCTTCCCGTAAAAATCAGTGTTTCTAAGATCACATTTATAAGTGTATCTTGTTGTGCTCTTTTATTATTACATACACTCTATGGCTTTGTATTTATGCAACTGAATAAACACTGCTTAAACCATCTGCTCACTGTCTCAGACCTGGTTTGTTTGTGCCTTTATTTTAGATTTGTACATGGATCAAAACATCCTTCCATTGTCACACCTACCAAGAATAAACATCCTTCCATTGTCACACCTACCAAGAATAAACATCCTTCCATTGTCACACCTACCAAGAATAAACATCCTTCCATTGTCACACCTACCAAGAATAAACATCCTTCCATTGTCACACCTACCAAGAATAAACATCCTTCCATTGTCACACCTACCAAGAATAAACATCCTTCCATTGTCACACCTACCAAGAATAAACATCCTTCCATTGTCACACCTACCAAGAATAAACATCCTTCCATTGTCACACCTACCAAGAATAAACATCCTTCCATTGTCACACCTACCAAGAATAAACATCTTGACTGCTTCCTGCGCAGAATTGGATGTTTTTCTATGAATTATGTTCTTAATTAAAAGAAAATGGTGCCTTTTACTCCTCAGGGAGGAGCACCCACAGAGCGACCCAAATGCGTCGCAGGTGACTGAAGAATAGGTTTTCGTTTTCAACCCTTCAGTTAGTTCTTGATATTGTCATGGTATCATACATGGCTCGCCGAGACAATACGTTTTGTTCTATTCACGTGTCACGTGTTTCCGCCCAGCACTCTCTGGGAGCTAGCACATGGTGGCTTGAAGACATGTTTGATTCCTGAGCTGAAATTAAAGTTTTAAACTTGAACGGACACGTTTGTTTATGAGTGCATGGAAAGCATGACAGATATAAACAAAATTCACAGCATCAATCGGACCGTTTTCAATCAAATATGTTCCAAATTTACCTGTCTGGTCACCACGCTCAACGTACGTCCACCGAGATCATGTTTGACGTTTGGGTGCCCCATGACTTCCGTCAGAAGAAAGACTGAAGAGTTTTCGAAGGGAGATCATTCCGCGATCAGTGCAAGCTCTCTCGAGTCTCCTTTCCGAGACATTGTCTTCACGATGAGTTTATGTGTAGTCATCATGCTGTAAAATAAAAAACACGATACTGAAGCATTCAATAAAGTAGTGTCTGTATAATTGCTCAACTAGTATAACATTCTCAAATAAACCTACAGCAACAAGCCACAACCATACATTTCATGGACACTTGCATGCAGGTAGGCGGACTTCACACAGTCGCAAACACACACACAGTCGCAAACACACACACACACACACACACACACACACACACACACACACTCACACACACACACACACACACACACACACAGTCGCAAACAAAAACACACACACACACACTCACACACACACACACACACACACACACACACACACACACACACACAGTCGCAAACAAAAACACACACACACACTCACACACACACACACACACACACACACACACACACACACACACACACACAGTCGCAAACAAAAACACACACACACACACTCACACACACACACACACACACACACACACACACACACACACACAGTCGCAAACAAAAACACACACACACACACTCACACACACACACACACACACACACACACACACACACACACACACACGTGCAAACACACACACACACACACACACGCTCGCGCGAACACACACACACACAAACACGTGCGCGCGCTCGAGCATTCCCACACACGTTCACACGCATGGCAACACTACAGGTACTCTGCAAATACCAACGTACAACAAAGGAAAATATTGCATACACTTAACACGCACCCCACGCAATATGTTCTGCAATGGACATGTTGTTTCAATCATTTCGATCCGAATGTTAATTTTCTATACAATGCCACACTATTTGTTGAGCTGAAGGAACTGGCTAGAGCTACTGTAGAAGTTGTTATTTGCATGCCATTCCCTGAAAGAGAGAGAGAGAGAGAGAGAGAGAGAGAGAGACTCAGACTCAGACTCAGACTCAGAACTTTATTACAAAAGGATAAAGGTTTTAGGCAAAGCCTATTCTTCCAACCTGTCCTTTATACAACACATAAAGACAGACGAACATAACAAGAGAGAGAGAGAGAGAGAGAGAGAGAGAGAGAGAGAGAGAGAGAGAGAGAGAGAGAGAGAGAGAGAGAGAGTGTCGTAAAGATCCTATGCCAATGGCCACTGTCAACAGAAAATTAGGGTAATGTTCTGTTTGATTTCGATGTCGATTTCTGTCTGTTTATTTTGTTCCTTTCTTATAATTGTTCTTCATATTATTCTTTTTGTGTGTGCTAATTTCCTGTTTGTTCTTGTTTAAACATTGATCTCAGGTACTACTGTCACAATTTAAAACCAAAAACCAACAATCCCGCCACGGCAAACAGAGGCTGCTCCTCGTTAGTAACACTGTGTCAACTTTGTTGGATTTCATTGTGTTGGTTCTCAGATCGTTCAGGCTTTTTTGTCATCTAACTTACGGATGATAGCTTTTAAATCCTTTTTAGTTATATACCGGTAGAGGCTTGAATAGTAGCCTAATTATGTCAACATAGAAACCGTTGTGCAGTCATATTTAGTTGGGAAAAAAATCTATTTATTTGCCTTATCATTCATTTATGTCAATTTACTCAGTTATTCATGGATTACAAAAAATGTGATGGTATTTGAATATGACAACTGTTAATATGTTCCAACTCGCTTTTTTGAATGATGAGGTTGAAAATCGCAAGCGACCTATACGGAGATTGTCGTGCGTATTCCTTTAATATTTCAAAAGTGTGTGTGTGTGTGTGTGCGTGTGTGTGTGTGTGTGTGTGTGTGTTACAGTCTGTTAGTGTGTTAGAGTGTGTGTGTGTGTGTGTGTGATTGTGTGTGTGTGTGTGTGTGTGTGTGCGTGCGTGTGCGTGTGTGTGTGTGTGTGTGCGTGTGTGTGTGTGTGTGTGTTAGAGTTTGTTAGAGTGTGTCTGTGTATGAACATCATGCCTTTGCGTGAAAATCTTTTGTTGTGAAGGCCTTTTTACATTTAGTCAAGTTTTCACTAAGAGTTTTGACATAGAGGGGGAATCGAGACGAGGGTCGTGGTGTATGTGTGCGTGTGTGTGTGTGTGTCTGTCTGTCTGTCTGTGCGTGTGTGTGTGTAGTGCGATTCAGACTAAACTACTGGACCGATCTTTATGAAATTTGACATAAGAGTTCCTGGGAATGATATCCCCGGTCATTTTTTTTATTTTTTTCGATAAATACCTTTGATGACGTCATATCCGTCTTGTTCCAAAAACATATACATATGTTATATTTGGATTACAAACAAGCTCTGAAAATTAAAAATAAAAAAATTATTATTAAATTTAATTTTCCGAAATCGATTTAAAAACAATTTCATCTTATTCCTTGTCGGTCCCTGATTCCAAAAACATATAGATATGATATTTTTGGATTAAAAACAAACTCAGTAAGCTAAAAAGAATAGACATACAGAAAAGCGTGTTATCCTGCTCAGCGCATCACTACCGCACTATTCTGCATGGCTTGTCGATTTCACTGCCTTTGCAACGAGCGGTGGACTGACGAAAAAAGCAGTGCGTTCAGTTTCATTCTGTGAGTTCGACAGCTTGACTAAATGTTGTTATTTCGCCTTACGCGGCTTGTTAATACTACATATTGCTAAGTAACAAAGGACATACACTGGCTGTAAACTCCGGTATTTAACCGAATAAATACATTCTTTTGCTTATTTTAAATTCTCAGTTCAAACTTGACTGTCATTTTGAAAAAAAGAGATTCCACAGCAAATGCTCTTCAGGTGCTCGCGTTAGTGTTGTGGGTTTTAATACATATTTCTTAAGCTATTTTAATTATTATCGATTTCCGACCGACGGAGATCACCGTGTGAAACATACAACCTCTACTCCAGTTTCTGATTTGACAGATAAAATAACAAGTCGCGTAAGGCGAAATTACTACATTTAGTCAAGCTGTGGAACTCACAGAATGAAACTGAACGCACTGCATTTTTTCACAATGACCGTAGTCCGCCGCTTGTGCAAAACGGAGTGAAACTGACGAGCCTGTTTAGCGCGGTTGTGGTTTCGCTGTGCTGCATAGCACACTTTTCTGTGCCTCTCTTCGTTTTAACTTTCTGAGCGTGGTTTTTTTCAAACATATCATATCTATATGTTTTGGGAATCAGAAACCGACAAGGAATAATCAATCAATCAATCAATCAATGAGTCTTATATCGCGCATATTCCGTGGGTACAGTTCTAGGCGCTCTGCAGTGATGCCGTGTGAGATGAAATTTTATACAATACAATACAATACAATACAATAACTTTATTAATCTCTAAAAGAGAAATTGCATTGCTGAGCTTTTGTGTCCGTAGTAAAACATACATAAAACATTCAAAAATAAACATTTGTTCTTTGTCATTCATACATTCTTGTGTTCTTATACATTTCTTCAATTCATACATCAATATTCTATCATAATTATGTACATACATTTATTCTCTACGGCCAGTAGATTGCAGCCATTTCGGCGCATATCTACCTTTCACGGCCTATTATTCCAAGTCACACGGGTATAGGTAGACAATTATTAACTGTGCCTAAGCAATTTTGCCAGGAAAGACCCTTTTGTCAATCGTGGGATCTTTAACGTGCACACCCAATGTAGTGTACACGGGGGGAGGTTCGGACACCGAAGAGAGTCTGCACACAAAGTTGACTCTGAGAAATAAATTTCCGCCGAACCTGGGATCGAACTCACGCTGACAGCGGCCAACTGAATACAAATCCAGCGCGCTACCAACTGAGCTATATCCCCGATGAAATTGTTTTTAAATCGATTTCGGAACATTAATTTTGATCATAATTTTTATATTTTTAATTTTCAGAGATTGTTTTTAATCCAAATATAACATATTTATATGTTTTTGGAATCAGAAAATGATGTAGAATAAGATGAACGTAAATTTGGATCGTTTTATATAAAATAAATGTATTACAATTTTCAGATTTTTAATGACCAAAGTCATTAATTAATTTTTAAGCCACCAAGCTGAAATGCAATACCGAAGTCCAGCCTTTGTCGAAGATTGCTTGGCCAAAATTTCAATCAATTTGATTGAAAAATGAGGGTGTGACAGTGCCGCCTCAACTTTTACAAAAAGCCGGATATGACGTGTGCAAGATTGTATGTTACACGATTTGGAGCATGGCAAGAACGGAGTCAAACTCGCAATCATCCCTCCAAAAGCCCCAAAATGCACACATGGCTTTTATTTTTCCCGCTTTAACTCATTTCTTCTCTTTACAAATTCTTCAACACTAAGAATACTGCAATCGGCATCACAGACGGTTGTGTCCGGGGTCTCTCTGAATAAGCCCACCAAATTTGAAGCAGATCCATCGAGAACCTTGGCCGCGCATTGCGCACAGACACACAGACACACAGATACACAGACACTAGTCGTATATATATTCCCCCTCTATGTTAAAATATTGAGTCTAAACTTGACTAAATATGATGTAAAAAACACGAACTCTGAAGTGCAACAACAAACGACGTGGTATGTAGGACATCAAATGTGACAGCTGTAAAATAAAGCCAAGCATGCCGGAAAGGTACAATTGTTGAGGTTAATACCCTTTGACCCCGGCGAGAGTATGTTTCATCGCCCCGACAGGTGACGAAAAAAGCAATTATGCTGAATTTAACTTTCCTTTTGAGTCTTTTTCAACGTGTTTTTACAACAATGCTGAATTGAACAATGACATGGTGTGTTGAAAGGCTATGAAAATGATGCTTTTGGTAGGGTCAGGGGGCTGGGCTTGGGGTAGAGGCGGTTCTTAATTGAGCCCGACGTCGACTTCGCGAAGTCTTTTTACCGGAAACCCAGTGCTAAAGCTCCGTGCGGCCAGCCTCGCGAAGTCTTTTTACCGGAAACCCAGTGCTAAAGCTCCGTGCGGCCAGCCTCGCGAAGTCTTTTTACCGGAAACCCAGTGCTAAAGCTCCGTGCGGCCAGCCTCGCGAAGTCTTTTTACCGGAAACCCAGTGCTAAAGCTCCGTGCGGCCAGCCTCGCGAAGTCTTTTTACCGGAAACCCAGTGCTAAAGCTCCGTGCGGCCAGCCTCGCGAAGTCTTTTTACCGGAAACCCAGTGCTAAAGCTCCGTGCGGCCAGCCTCGCGAAGTCTTTTTACCGGAAACCCAGTGCTAAAGCTCCGTGCGGCCAGCCTCGCGAAGTCTTTTTACCGGAAACCCAGTGCTAAAGCTCCGTGCGGCCAGCTTCGCCAAGAATATTTCGTCCAATTGAGCCCGTAGGGGAAGGGTCATTGACCAGAATGGTGAATCGAAAGACCCACAGCAATTTCCTTTAGATTCACTGATCACCTGTTTATACGTGTTTTTAAAACTCACAAAAGAGTTGGGTTTTTGATTTGCTTTGTTTTTATCTGAAATTAACTTCATCAATGGAGTATCCAGAGCAGAAATGAAAAGTGAACTAACTGATTCTTTGGTAGAATGTCATTTGTACACAGGGGACCGAAAAAACAACATCAACAAAAACAACAACAAAACAACAACAACAACAACAATAACGTCTTTCCCTTTGATTCATTTATCACTTTGAAGAGTTCTCAGCACAACGCCAAAAGGCACTGAAAGTGATGCTCTTCGCTTAATCTCAACTAAATACACTTGAACTCTGTAGGTAGTACACCTCGCTGTTACTAAAATGAGGTGTGTTTTTGCTATTTTTGCTAACGCTCGACCTATTTCCAATGCGGTTAAAAAAAGGGGGAAAAAAGTCACGGTTTGACAAATGATGTTCTAAACAGAACGCGGAACACGTTTTGTGTAGACTACATGCACGCTAAAGAAAAATGCGTCGTAGAAAAAGGGGCAGGATTTTTAGCCTGGGCAAAAAATAGCTTACTTATACATATGTAGTAACTACGGAGTCAAAAGGCATAAGCACCACCTAGAAATGTTGCAATTTGTATTTATTTATTTATTTATTTGATTAATTATTCACTTATTTATTTATGTTCTCAATTTTTAAAAGGGGTGGGTGGGGGTTGGGGTTGGGTGTCGGGGGAGGGGGGGGTGTCGGGGGAGGGGGGGTGTCGGGGGAAGGGGGGGGTACGAAAAAAACGATAAAGATTTGGCCAAGTAAAGTTCATTCAAGATAAAAGCTTAGATTTCAGATGCGAAAGCTCTTACAAGTAAGTATATACGGATTTCACGTAACAAGCACATGACTAACATAAGATTCATTCCAGCTTCATACATTGCAATCGTCCGCCAAGTCTGACCTCATACTTTTTTAAAAGCACGCTCCTACCCATAGCTTGTTGTGTATCTTTGATTTAATTACATGGATGCAATATTTATATTTGTAATTTTTGAATAAAACGTTTAGATCGAGAATCGTACAATTAAAAGGCGTACATAATTGTACGTGCAAACAGGCCAAACGCAGGTGTGACAACTTTGACCCAATTGCTCAGTGAACCGAACACACACAGTCTCTCTTCTCTTATGTTTTCACTTCATCTTGAGATCCGGTTTGTAACAGTGATAGTATAGTGTAGAGTGGACATGTGACAAATCTTCCGTGCAAGTATTTTCATGTTGGTTCAGTAGAAGTACATGTTAGTGAAGAGAAGCTGGAGGTATTCTTGTTTTTGTGCAATTCCGTATGTAATAGTTGCCATATTGGCGATCAGGTAAGGAGCATTACTTATTCTTTTATTACTACTGCATTTCACACATTTTGTCTGTGGTGCTATTTTTGTCCATATTTATATAACTTTTTTTATGAATGTGTATTAGTACGAACTGTGGGGACTAATGACGAACTTTGACCTACAGATTTATAAATCGATGACTTCATGTTGTAAATGTATCATGTATTCTGACTTAATGTTGTAACGTATCTTGCAATCTGCAAACACTTTGCGCGTTTATCAGAATGTTACCAAGCGGTGTGTGTGTGTGAGTGTGTGTGTGTGTGTGTGTGTGTGTGTGTGCGTTCGTGTGTGCGTGTGCGTGTGTGTGTGTGTGTGTGTGTGTGCGTGCGTGTGTGCGTGTGTGTGTGTGTGTGTGTGCGTGTGTGTGTGTGTGAGTGTGTGTGTGTGTGTGTGCGTGTGTGTGTGTGTGCGTGTGTGTTTGTCTGTCTGCCTGTCTGCCTGTCTGTCTAATTTGATATATTTTTAAATTTAGTCAAGTTTTTTTCCCTTTTTTCCCCCGCCTATTAGTGAAGAGGTCAGGGATTTCTAACACTATCTTTCCCCTTCTCGGACGGCCGGTATGCCTGGGTAAGTATACATTGTCTTCCATTCCATTATACTATTCGTCGTGTTGTTATTGTTGTTGATGGTGTGGTTGTGGTTGTTGTTCGTGTTGTATATGTTGTGCTCGTATTTATTCCTGTTGCTGCTGCCGTTGTTTTACGCGATGCGTGACTATAATTTATAACTGTGCAGATACTATTGCTGTTATTTTAACCACTATTGTAAGGGGCTGTGGCCTTAGACAATTAAGAGTTGTTCTTGTTCTTGTTCTCTCTCTCTCTCTCTCTCTCTCTCTCTCTCTCTCTCTCTCTCTCTCTCTCTCTCTCTCTCTCTCTCTCTCTCTCTCTCTCTCTCTCTCTCTCTCTCTCTCTCTCTCTCTCTCTCGTCGTTTTACATACAAAGCTCTGACAATACATTTAGATTTATAGCCGACTGTCAGGTTGAAATGCCTCGCCTGTAACCTACTGAATGATTAACGTCACCAGTATGTGACATGGTTTGTTTAGTGAGTCTTCAGTGCAATGTATGTGTATCTGTTTGTCAGTATGTGTGTGTGTGTGTGTGTGTGTGTGTGTGTGTGTGTGTGTGTGAGTGTGTGTGTGTGTGTGTGAATGTGTGTCTGCGTGTGTGAATGTGTGTGTGTATGTGTGTGTGTGTGTGTGTGTGTGTGCTTGCGTTGGTGTATGCGTGCGTGCGTGCGTGCGTGCGTGCGTGCTTGCATGCGTGCATGCATGCGTGCGATAGAGATGATTTTCATTGGAAAATGTTGCCGGTATTTACAATTAGGACGCACTGTTTCACAAACATACTCCTTTACATAAAGTCTACACTATTTTCATGAATAAATAATGCCATTTTTTGCAACTTGGACTTGCGTTCAGGCCGTTTCACCCACACGATGTCTGCATGATTTCTATTGATAAACATTGCCATAATTTACAGTTTATTTCTCGTTATGCCGTTTAACCCACATGCTGTCTACGTGGTTTTCATGGATAAATATTGCCATAACATACAGATTGGCACTTTAGCAGGGTAAACATGATGTTTATATGATATATTCATTGATAAATAATGCTGTTAATTACAGTTGAAATCAGCTTTAGGACGTTTAACCCACATGATGTCTCTACGGTTTTCATCGCTACATTTTGCCATTGTAAACAGCTGTGACACGTCATATACTCATGATGTATATATATGTCGTGCCGAATTCACGTAATTGCCGATTCCGCGTAATGGGCAAATATTTTGCCCATTTCTCGTAATCGGCAAAACGCTACCCAATACGCGAAATCGGCAGCGTTTTGCCGAAGGCGCGTAAAGGCCTCTAAACTTGACTATTTCGCGAATTTGGCACCCTATTAGGCGGAATCGGCTGCCGGGCAAGTTGCTTCCGCAAAATCAGCAATAGTGAATTAAGTGTGTGCAAGTGTGTCCCTGCGCCTTGAATATGTGCGCGATATAAATTGCATAAAATAAAAATAAAAAATTAAAAAAATAAATCCCTGCGCTTAGAACTGTACCCACGGAATACGCGCGATATAAGCCTCATATTGATTGATTGATTGATTGATTGATTGATTGATTGTGTGTGTGTGTGTGTGTGTGTGTGTGTGTGTGTGTGTGTGTGTGTGTGTGTGTGTGTGTGTGTGTGTAGTTGATACTGACCATGTGATAATATACTTTTTAGTCTAATATTCATTGATAAATACTGCTATTATTTACAAGTGGGACTCATCTTTATGCCGTTTTCATCGATACATGTTGCCATTATAATTATACACACATTCATGATGTCTGAATGATATTCCTTGCTAAATACTGCTGTTATTTACAGGTAGGACACACTCATGATGTTTATATGATATTCATTGAAACATATTGCTGTTATTTACAGGTGGGACTCATCATTAGGCCGTTTCACTCACCTAACCTTGAGGTCCAAGATACGTGACGATGACGGCATTGACCAGTTGCATCACTTTGTCACCGTGTCCATTCTTGTTTTCTTCGGCGCTATCACAGGCGTGGTGGAGTATGCTGGCGAACCCATCAACTGCTGGAACTATGGAAAGAACTACTGGAAACACTTTCAGGTGAGGTAGCAAGCAAGCAGCCAGAAGACAGCGAACAAACAGTGTAAAACAATTGGCTAACTTACGAACGAATGAACGAACGCACGAAGACTGACTGCCCGAATAGACGATGTAAACGGCACTTTAGCTCCATGCGACTCGTGTGTCCCTTTTCTCCAGGATCACGTCAACAACTACTGCTGGACGCACAGCCTGTATCACTACCCCAACAGGTCCGACCGAAGCATCATGCCGTACACTCTCAACAAACTAGGAGGCCCTGAAGATCCTACAGTTTACGAACGATCTGAAGAGCTGGGGGAGATCACCTTCTACAGATGGGTCACCATTGTTTTCATCGTGCAAGCGTTTTGCTTCAAGGTTAGTGAATCGCTTCTATTGATAAAAGTTGGGTTTATTTTGTGCTTTTGGTGGCCCCGGATTGCCAAATACCGGGTTGCAGGGACGATGAAAAATCATATTGCTATTCTGATAGACACGTGGGGGAATTTGGGGGTTGTGACTGGATAGTCTCGCACAGCCCTATTTGGACGATTATTTCATATTTCTACGGAAGTCGTTCAATATCGTTTATATTTACAACAACAAACTTATAAGCGGTTCCGGTTTCATCACCGTGGATGAAATACACGCATACCTGGTCAGGTTTCCTATGCGGTAGAATTGTCCATTTCGCATGTATCGGTATCGTATATCATTATCAGCTGCGAAATACGGTGTATGTAAGGCGTTGTTTATGTCCTACACCTACCAGCTGCCAACTGTGATGTGGGGCGAGTTCAACCTGAATAAAAGGCGTTGTTTCTGTCCCACCCGTACCAGCTGCCTAGCGTAATGTGGGGCGAGTTCAACCTGTATTTAAGGCGTTCTTTCTGTCCCACCCCTACCAGCTGCCGAACCTGATGTGGAGCGAGTTCAACCTGTATTTAAGGCGTTGTTTCTGTCCCACCCCTACCAGCTGCCTAGCGTAATGTGGGGCGAGTTCAACCTGTATTTAAGGCGTTCTTTCTTTCCCACCCCTACCAGCTGCCGAACCTGATGTGGAGCGAGTTCAACCTGTATTTAAGGCGTTGTTTCTGTCCCACCCCTACCAGCTGCCTAACGTAATGTGGGGCGAGTTCAACCTGTATTTAAGGCGTTGTTTCTGTCCCACCCCTACCAGCTGCCTAACGTAATGTGGGGCGAGTTCAACCTGTATTTAAGGCGTTGTTTCTGTCCCACCCCTACCAGCTGCCTAACGTAATGTGGGGCGAGTTCAACCTGTATTTAAGGCGTTGTTTCTGTCCCACCCCTACCAGGTGCCGAACCTGATGTGGAGCGAGTTCAACCTGTATTTAAGGCGTTGTTTCTGTCCCACCCCTACCAGCTGCCGAACCTGATGTGGAGCGAGTTCAACCTGTATGTAAGGCGTTGTTTCTGTCCCACCCCTACCAGCTTCCGAACCTGATGTGGAGCGAGTTCAACCTGTACTCGGGCAGCAACCTGACCAAGATGGTTGAGATGCTGCAGAGCGAGCTGTTCGCCAAGAAGGACGAGCGCAAGGACAAGCTCCGCCAGGTGGCCATATTTCTCGAACAGTGGCTGCGCATCCACCGCAAGCCGCACTGGTTCCTCAAGGCAAAAGTTCCGCCTTTAGTACGTAAGACTATTAAACGCTCGTGCAATAGGCCTTTTGCCAACACAGAAAAGAAGTAAGAAACTTACACAACCATGGGATTTATCACATCATTATAATTATCATCCTTCCCATTTGCCTTTGTACTGGGTACATATTTTTCTCTCTGTGTGTGTGCGTGTGTGTGTATGTGTGCGCGTGTGTGTGTGTGTGTGTTTGTGTGTGTGTGTGTGTGTGTGTGTTTGTGTGTGTTTGTGTGTGTGTGTGTGTGTGTGTGTGTGTGTGTGTGTGTGTGTGTGTGTGTGAGAGAGAGCAGACAAATTACACTTTTCAATCTAATGTTTAATTGAATGGACAAAACATCTTAATGTTTTATTTTTCTAGTCCTCCTCACCTGAAGTCTCTTGTCCTCATACCTTGTCCTCAGGTGAAGAAGACACTGTCGTGCTGCACCCTCTGCATAGGGAACAACGTCCACAACTACCTGTCCACGCTGTATTTAGTGACCAAGTTTGCCTTCATCCTCAACAACCTCATCCAGTTTGTCATCCTGTCGGCATTCCTGCGTCTCAGCTTCTGGGATTTCGGGGTGAAGACCCTCCAGCTGCACGCCAACCAGCAGGTGAACAGGGCAACCACCATCACGTTCCCCTTAATCTCCCTGTGTCATTTTCAGGTCTACGACGCCATCGCGGCTGAAGACACTAACGGAGCCTCGGGTAAGCCTACTCTTAGAAAGATTTTAATTTTCTTGAAGAGATGGTATCGATCTGACCGTTTTGGAAGAGTTTCTGCGGAATTTGACGAACTTGGGGAATTAATTGTACCGTAAATTAGACGCACGGGGCACGATTTGCTCGAATAAGCGCCGGAAGCATGCTAATTAATTAAAACAATATTAGTGAATGAGCTTACGCTTACAACACATCATTCAACAATCCCTCAGGTGTTCAAGAATGTTCAACCCATGGCAGAAGTTGCTGACGTTAACGGCGAAAATGCCATTGCTAACACCCAAAAAATATATTTGTGATAATTATCCATCATCAACGCGGAGTTTGTAAGCTTACATGCAGGATAACATTGCGGTATCACCTGTCTGTGATGTTTATATTCTGGTTGTGGTGCTATTATTCAAGCCGAGGAATAGTCTTCTATCTGAAGTTGACGGTATTCTTATAAATGCCATTTATACCAATGATTTTATTTTTAAACTCGAGCGTCGTGTGTTTGTGTATGTGTGTTGTGTGTGTGTGTGTGTGTGTGTGTGTGTGTGTGTATGTGCGTGCGTGTGTGTGTATGTGCGTGCGTGTGTGTGTGTGTGTTTGTGTGTGTTTGTGTGTGCGTACGTGCGTGCCTGCGTGCGTGCGTGCGCGCGCGTGTGTGTGTGTGTGTGTGTGTGTTTTGTATCTGCGCGTCAGGCAAATGGGTACAGTGTATCCTGAGAATCAACGTTTTCCTGGAGAAGCTGTTCCTGATCGAGTGGTTCTGGCTGCTCCTGCTTCTCATCATGACTGTCATCAGTTTGTGCATCTGGTGCTTCAAGGTAAACGAGCTTTTTGTCTCTTATTGGATTCACACTCAATTTTTTATGTAAACAGCTTTTCTGTTATATAAGGAAGGAAGGTTTATTTCAGGACAAAACAAAACATTCACAAGAACTTCGACCTAACGGCCTTTAAAGTGTAAAAACAAGAAACACAACAGGAAAAAAACAATAAAGAAATGATCCTGTGGCTTATCTTAGAAGGTGCCCAAGACGGTCGTACGAATGACGAGGCAATGACGCGGAAAGCTTTTCTGGTGTTTCTGATAGTGTGCATACAGTTTCGAAGTGTGTTGTAACTGTGGGCAAAGTGTTCCTACAGCTCTTGCTTTAGTCTCCCAGGGATAACGATGTGTATTTTTGTCAAGTAAAAGCTGGCTATCAAACCATTCACCCAAGGGCAATGACATCTTTGGTCTTTTGACCCACGTACTAAACAGCTGTTTACGAGCGTACACTGTAAACAGAAGGGTTGCACTTTTGACCGTATTTGCTGTAACAAGTTTTGAACACTATCTGAAACAGTACATATGTCCATTGGCAAAGGTGGCACACATAGTGTTGACTAGTCTCCAAATGAACACTTATGAACACTATGTGTTTATCATGTGTGCTTCCTTTGCTAGTAGAACTATGTATCATGTCACAAAGAGTTAAAAGCTTGTTATAGTAATGTGTTCAAACGATGAGGATAAAATGTATTTCAACGCCCTCACGGCTAAACCATTAAGGGCATGTTCCGCGTGTTACCCCTACTTTAGATGACTTACAAAATAAATAAATAAATACAAATGAATAAAGACATAAAAATGGCCGCCGCGAAAGCGGTTTGGCTGTCCTGCTCGAGCTTCTAGCCACCAAGGCACCAGAGCTGGAGGTTGGTGTCAAGTAGTTATTTAGCTTCTGTTTTGAGTGTACTTTTTCCACTGTCCTTCAGATTCTACAAACTCAGACGGCCATCGCGTTCGTCCGGCGCTTCATGAAGCTGATGGACTCGGAGCCACGCCGGACTCGTAAGTACTGCTCGCTGGAGCAGTTCGTGTTGGAGTACCTCCGCAACGACGGCGTCTTCGTGCTGCGGATCCTGGCCGTCAACACCAACGAAATCATCGTGGCTCAGCTGGTGGAGGAGTTGTGGGCAAGGTTGGTATTCTGAACTGAACTGAACTGAACTTTATTTTACAAGGATGAAGACTTAAATCGAGGTATGGCCGAGGTTGTTACGACTAGAGCTTGAACTAAGAACATGTAGAATGGGTAGTTTTAAGGTCAAGGGTGTTACTGCTGGATTTTGGATCGTATTACCTTGATAGATGAACAGTTATGGGGAAGGCATGTAGTGCTGCATTGAGTAATTAGCTGTACTTTTAAATACAGATTGATGGATATACTGATCAATTAATGGATAGATGGATGAAATAATGGATTGATGGATGAGTGGATAGATGGATAAATGGATAGACGGACGGTTGATTAATTGACTGACTGATTGATTGAGTGTGTGTGTGAACATAGCACGTCAATACAAAATAAAATATCTCCACCCACATTTTGTCAACAGGTATTCAGAGATCGAGGGAGGCCCACACAGAACCGGCAGCATAGATCTAACAGAGAGCGAGACCTCTTTCAACGGAAACAAAACACCGCCCACTACAAATGTGCGCATGTAGAGAGCACATTAAAACGTCCAACACAAAAAGTGCCATCCGACTGGAAAGTATTTCTCGTCCAGGAGTGATATCATTGATATCGTGGACACGACTGCTGAAAGTCATATATATCTATGTTACTGCGTGAATCTAATAGAGTATCAGGGGCGGATCAGTTCATTTTATGGGGGGGGGGGGGTTCCAAAAGTATATTGTAAAGATATGGGTGTGAAGGCGCGAATCGCCTAGCTTGCTAGGGGGGTCCGGGGGCATGCCCCCCCGGAAAATTTTGAAAAAATGGTGCAATCTGGTGCATTCTGAGGATGATCATTACCAGTTTCAGGCAGCAGATTTTGTCACTGATTAATACCCCAAAAATTGAAACTCAACCCATAAAAACACACAAAAATATTTTTATTTTTTGGCTGGGGGGGGGGGGGTTCCGGAGAATCTCCCTTTCACCACCATTCTCCGTATTTCCTACCAAGTGTGCGAGTGCAACTTAATTAACGTATCATATTAAATTAAAAGAATGCGTTTTGTAAACGTTTAGCGAGCGTGTTCAATTACGAACGTGTTACTTTCGTCCCACTATAGCTGTAACTGTTTAATTTGCAACTGAAGATTTTGAGAATTTGGTGGGGTTTTTTGTTATTGCTTTTCAAATAAATGTCGTTTATAACTGAATGTGTTGGTGTATACGAACTTGTCATGGCATGTGAGTGCTTCCACAAAACAGACGCATTGTGTTTCCACAAAACAGACGCATTGTGCTTCCACAAAACAGACGCATTGTGCTTCCACAAAACAGACGCAATGTGTTTCAACAAAACGTGAACATTGTGCTTCCACGAACAAACAAACAAAGGAACACAAATATCATGTATGCTATCATTTTATTTTACTTGCTTGATGAATAGGAACACAAAAAACATGTATGCTATCATTTTATTTTACTTGCTTGATGAATAGGAACACAAAAAACATGTATGCTATCATTTTATTTTACTTGCTTGATGAATAGGAACACAAAAAACATGTATGCTATCATTTTATTTTACTTGCTTGATGAATAGGAACACAAAAAACATGTATGCTATCATTTTATTTTACTTGCTTGATGAATAGGAACACAAAAAACATGTATGCTATCATTTTATTTTACTTGCTTGATGAATAGGAACACAAAAAACATGTATGCTAGCATTTTATTTTACTTGCTTGATGAATAGGAACACAAAAAACATGTATGCTATCATTTTATTTTACTTGCTTGATGAATAGGAACACAAAAAACATGTATGCTAGCATTTTATTTTACTTGCTTGATGAATAGGAACACAAAAAACATGTATGCTAGCATTTTATTTTACTTGCTTGATGAATAAACTGACTTAAAATTCATAATCTTGCAAAGTAGATTCAAAGCCTCCCTTGTGGCAACGGTTGAATCAGCTTCTCCTCAGGGGGTCTGAAAGGAAACAAGTATTAATTGAAATCTCCAACATTAAAACAACAAACCCATCAATCATCAAACATATAGAGAACAAATGTAGTGACACCATCTGATATTGTGAATAAAGTCTTTAAAGCCCAGGTGAAAATTGACACCATCTGATATAGTGAATAAAGTCTGTAAAGCCCAGGTGAAAATATCTTCTAAATACTTCGAGCGGTACCTTTTAATTAAAACAGATGAGAGGATTTAGGCCTAATAGTATTATTATGTGCCAAATTCAATAAAGACTGAAACTTCAGACAATGACATAATTATCTCATATAATTATATTAAATCCTCTTTAAAACTTAGCCGAGTATTAGCGGTCTGGAAGTTTAAGGCCCAAACTAAAATATACTGCTATTCAGCCAACACAATTAGTGTAGGCAGGTATTTTTGATGATATTATAGTATTCACAAATATACAACCAGGCGTTACAAACTGCACTGAGATTACAGCGAAAATATTCTCTTTGCACCTTACAGCCGACAACATTTTAAGGCTGGAGTCTACACTTGACAGCAGGAAGTAAAGCTGAAATAGGTACCTCGCGCAATAATTAATGAATTTTAGTTTTCTTTCTTTTTTTTCTTCTTTTTTTAAGTCTGAAGCCAAGTATTCAAGTTTAAGTCGTTATCTTAGAAATGAGCGCGTTAAGCCCTATATTGTGTGTTGTTTCTTGCCTGAACACTTCTTGAACTTTAACACAGAAAAATTCACTTTTAAAAATGTGTTATCGCTTTTCTCTGGGGTAGAGACTCCAGCCTTAAACCTTCTGTCCTGAAATCGCTGTCTGAAAAGATCACTTGAGACAGAATAATTCACTTGAAAAAAGTGTTATCGCTTTTCTCAGGGGTAGACTCCAACCTTAAACCTTCTGTTCTGACATCGCTGTAAAAATTACCTGAGTGACAACAGCTCGGAAGGAGAAGACCTGAGACAAGTAGACGCTAGTGAAGCTGAAGTCGTACACACACACACACACACACACACACACACGCGCGCGCGCGCGCGCGCGCACGCGCGCACGCACACACGCACGCACGCACACACGCGCACACTCACACACACACACACACACACACACACACACACACACACACACACATTACCTGAGTAACAACAGCTCGGAAGGAGAAGACCCGACACAAGTAGACGCTCGTGAAACACACACACACACACACACACACACACACACACACACACACACACACACACACACACACACACTGTCACACACACACATACATATGTCACAGTGGAAAGTGGAATCCAGAGGAATTTGAGATTCCCCTAGGGGAAAGTAGAATTCCAGTTTCCCCTCGAGGAAACTGGAATTCTACTTTCCTCTGGATTATTGCCAGATGAAACTGGAATTCCAGTTTCCTCTAGGGGAAACTGGAATTCAATCTCTAGGGGAAAGTAGAATTCTACTTTGCCCTAGTGGAAACTGGAATCAGACTTGAAAATTGCTTCATTTTGTGCCAGATTTTACTGAACTTTAGAACGTAGTCCTGCTGACCGACTCAGTTTTTTTCAGCATTTTACCTACCTAAAACATATGTTTTTGCCTTGTGTATGTAGAGGACTCGACAATGCTGAATTGAAGAGTGTTGTGGACAGATGTCGTTACTATTTTTATATTTAGTCAAGTTTTGACTAAATATTTTAACGTAGAGGGGGGAATCGAGACGAGGGTCGTGGTGTATGTGTGTGTGTGTGTGTGTGTGTGTGTGTGTGTGTGTGTGTGTGTGTGTGTCTGTCTGTGTGTGTGTGTAGAGCGATTCAGACCAAACTACTGGACCGATCTTTATGAAATTTTACATGAGAGTTCCTGGGATTGATATCCCCGAACGTTTTTTTCATTTTTTTGATAAATGTCTTTGATGACGTCATATCCGGCTTTTCGTGAAAGTTGAGGCGGCACTGTCACGCCCTCATTTTTCAACCAAATTGGTTGAAATTTTGGTCAAGTAATCTTCGACGAAGCCCGGACTTCGGTATTGCATTTCAGCTTGGTGGCTTAAAAATTAATTAATGACTTTGGTCATTAAAAATCGGAAAATTGTAATAAAAAAAAAAATGTATAAAACGATCCAAATTTACGTTCATCTTATTCTCCATCATTTTTTGATTCCAAAAACATATAAATATGTTATATTTGGATTAAAAACAAGCTCTGAAAATTAAATATATAAAAATTATTATCAAAATTAAATTGTCGAAATCAATTTAAAAACACTTTCATCTTATTCCTTGTCGGTTCCTGATTCCAAAAACATATACATATGATATGTTTGGATTA
The DNA here is from genome assembly GCF_037325665.1 of Littorina saxatilis. Classification (NCBI taxonomy): domain Eukaryota; kingdom Metazoa; phylum Mollusca; class Gastropoda; order Littorinimorpha; family Littorinidae; genus Littorina; species Littorina saxatilis. The sequence goes on from NC_090261.1 coordinate 71,048,908, forward strand.
AAAACACGCTCAGAAAGTTAAAACAAAGAGAGGTACAGAAAAGCGTGCTATCCTTCTTAGCGCAACTACTACCCCGCTCTTCTTGTCAATTTCACTGCCTTTGCCATGAGCGGTGGACTGACGATGCTACGAGTATACGGTCTTGCTGAAAAATGGCATTGCGTTCAGTTTCATTCTGTCAGTTCGACAGCTACTTGACTAAATGTTGTATTTTCGCCTTACGCGACTTGTTTTTGTTTGTGATGGAAGAGTTAACCAAGCCAAGTTAACGTTCATTCATAATTTATTGCACACACACTCACATCTTTAATTACACGATAAATTATGGTCTAACAACTTTTCCAGTGTTGTCAGTCTTGAGGGTTCTTTTCTTACTTGTCTGTATTTTGACAGTTTGTTTTGTCAGGATGGCACTTGACTTGGTGCTGCAGGGAATTCCTGCATCTTTGCAGCAGCACTTCTTTGTTTTGCAGCTGACTTTGCAAGAACATACCGTTCTCGCGACGGCCTGATTTTGCCATCTGGTGGATGCGCGTGATGCGTGAATCAAGGTCACCTCTGACAGTCTGGCAGGATCTACTGCATTCAAAGAGGGAAACACCACACTGTTCATGTCAACCAGTTGCTCACCACGCAACCAATTTTTCACAATACCAGCAGGACAGTACACTTTGTACATCTCACAACCACCTACTGTTTTGGACTCGAGCACTTTACAAGTGGGCAGCCTAACATCTGTGTTGGTTCTATCGGCACTGTGGATTTTAACTCCCACTGTGTTGCCCTCTGAAAACGACTTCGTCACATCTTTCAGTTTCTTTTGGTACCGAGATTCTGACTCCCAGGCTGTGAAAACCCGTCATTCTGACTCCCAGGAAGTTTCTTCTTGCAGCCAACCGCTTGTCTCGGTGAACTGCACTGGCCTCATTTTCAACCACCGCACTGCGTCTCCAAAGAACAAACTGTCCAACCTCTAATGGCTCTTGCATGGGATTTCCCTCTGTGGGCACACATGCAGGGTCAAACACTTGATCAACAGACATCACGGCATGCTCACGTGGATTTACTTTCATACCATTAACAGAGGGAATGTTCGTGTGTTCTGTTCCTGCACCGACAATGTGGTTTTCACTCAAGAGGAGATACTGTCTTCCACGCTTTCTGTTCTCAGTTGAATCATTGTTGACTGAAACAGCATGAACTGCACCGCTGTCATGACTGCCAGACTGTGGAACCGCCCCATTCTGACCCTCCAGCTCCAAACTCACACCACTGTGGCTGCCGCTCTCTGACTGCAAAAACCCGTCATTCTGACTCCCAGGCTGCGAAAACCCGTCACTCTGACTCCTAGGCTGCGAAAACCCGTCACTCTGACTCCCAGACATGGAAAGTTCACCCGCAAGACTCTCCAACTGTGATACCTCACTACTTTGACTCTGGTTACCACTTTCACCATGACTCTCCAAGCCTGTACCTCCCTGACTTTCACACTGTAAAACTGCATCGCTGTAACTTTCATGCTCGAGATTGTGGCTGCCAGAAGCGTCGCCATCTTCGCCAGACTGCACGACAACATCAACATGGCTACCTTCAGACCCACCTTCGGCTTCACCACCTGCAGACGGACTCAGAGATGGTTCCTGCAGCTGTTCACGGATGTCTTCAGGCAGATCATCGTCATGAACAACACCCTGAGCTGCTAGCTGCTCCCATAAGGCTTGATCTGCTCGGGGTTTCTGGCCGAAGGCGAGCTCGAATGGGGTCGTCCCAGTTGTAGAGGACACAGAAGTGTTTATGGCATGCACGACAAACTTCAACCCCCTACTCCAATCTGTTCCATGCTCGTCTTCTAAAGTCTAAAGTCAATTAGGTCGATCTGAACTCGAAGAAGGAACGACAGGTTGATCATCGCCTTGCCTGATGGTAGACTCTTCACTGCTTGCCTTTGGCAGCAACTAGTGCAGGTCTTGAGGAAAATGCCAATTACATCCCATTTGATTCCGGCATAGTTGCTTTTGACTTCAGCCCAGGTCTTGTCTCGGCCAGAATGGCCAACGTTAGTGTGGCATGTGGAGGTTGTTTGGACAATCTCCTCACGTGCGACAACCGGACAACCCGACTTCTTGCAAAATATTATATTCTGCGAGCCGATCATCTCGAGCTTGTACAGCTTTTTGGCCCAATGTTTGAATTTTGGACCCTCTGGTCATGCCTCCTTCTCGTCCAAACTGAGCACCCGCAGAACTTTGTTGTATTTGTTTTGGGGCAGGCAAAAAGTCTCTCTATTGTTCATACTCAGTTTTTGTATGTGCGCATCCAATTGCTGGTAGAAGTTTGCTTTTTGTTGCTGGTCACCACTGTCACCGTTAATCTCCATACTGTCCTCTGCTTCTCTCTTGGCTGTCAAACTGAGATCTGTGGCAGCAACTTCCCCTTTTGTGTGAACCAGTGCTCACAATTTGTTCTCACCAAGGAGCACTTTATTGCTCCAGTACAGCTTACTGGAGTTGTATTCACGAATTCGTGATCTCAAGTCGTGGCAATTAGAATACACCTGGAAAACTGGTAAATAATTTGACATTCACTCAATGTAATAAAACAAGTTCTAAGTCCAGAAAAATCTGGCACAAAATTAAGCAATTTTCAAGTCTGATTCCAGTTTCCACTAGGGCAAAGTAGAATTCTACTTTCCCCGAGAGATTGAATTCCAGTTTCCTCGAGGGGAAACTGGAATTCTACTTTCCCCTGGGGGAATCTCAGATTCCTCTGGATTCCACTTTCCACTGTGACACATACATACACACATTACCTGAGTAACAACAGCTCGGAAGGAGAAGACCCGACACAAGAAGACTTTAGTGAAGCTGACACACACACACACACACACACACACACACACACACACAACACACACACACACACACACAAATTACCTGAGTAACAACAGCTCGGAAGGAGAAGACCCGACACAAGTAGACTTTAGTGAAGCTGACACACACACACACACACACACACACACACACACACACACACACACACACACAACAACAGCTCGGAAGGAGAAGACCCGACACAAGTAGACTTTCGTGAAACACACACACACACACACACACACACACACACGTACACACACACACACACACACACACACACAAATTACCTGAGTAACAACAGCTCGGAAGGAGAAGACCCGACACAAGTAGGCGCTCGTGAAGCTGAAGTCGTACACCTGATCCTTTTGCACCTGCTCTGACGTCATTGGATCTAACCAGTAGGTATTGCCACCTTCCGGGTAAGAGTCGGTGTTGCAGTTTGTCCAGGTAACTCCAATCTTGCCATGGTCATACTGAACCGCGATTATATCCCCTTTCTTCACCGCGATTCTCTCCCCTGCCGGCACGTTCAAAGTGTGAAGGTGGGGCTTGTCGACTGTGAGAGTCAACTTGTTTTGACCGATGAATGTGTACCTATAACAAACAGAAATTGTCAAAGCAAGTAAAAAATTTTAACAAAGTTTTAAAAAAACAAAAACATCCGAGAGCAAAAAATAAATAAAAACGTGGTTAACAAAACTAATGTTGGCAAAAAATGTATTGCAACAAATTTCAAACACAAATTAAAACATTAATTCCTGTGTTATTTTATTAAAACTGTATATGCCAAAGAAGGCCGTTTACTTAACCTTCAGGATCACCTTTTGGGTTAAATATTTCTTTTACAGGGACCACGTGACCGCCGCTCAAGTAAGGGTACCCTCAAAGTCGACAAGACAAAAACGGAAGAGCCGAATGAAAAATCGACAAAAACTCACAATAGGCAAAACTTTGCAACTTTGACATACGAGAAGAAAGTCAAACCAATTATCTACCCTGAACAGACTGTTTTGTTTTGCTACCTTGTGTATTTCGCGTGCTATGCTATTCCTACTGATGCAGGTGTCGATCGCAAGAGCGGTCAAAAACGGAACGTTTTACGTCAATTTGTATGGGTATCATGTCCAAAAGCGCTACATTTTAGCAATGACTTGGTGGATTGGTTTGAAACTTTCAGAATATTTTACCAACATACTAGAGATACTTCGTGCGAAAGTTTGGATCGTTACGGTTATTTATCCAGATGTGACGCAATGTTTCGGAAAATGTTGTTAAACTTGTCATAGGTGTCGATTGCAAGAGCGGTCAAAAACGGGACTTGTGTCCAAACATGTCATGACTTTGCATATCTACAGATAAATGATTGATACAGATTCTGTCTAAGTTTCATTTGCGTGTAGCTGCTGGCGTTAATTTGCTAGTCATGCAAACACATGAGGAAAAAATGGAACGTTCACGCTGTTTCGCGCTTACAGCTGTTATCGCTGCGTGCCTCTTGAAACATGCTACGGTCACGCTTGGCTGGGCATCGCTGTGGCACCAGAATCATCGCTTAAATATGTAGCGTGTTTACAGGTCCATCAAATTTGCGTCAGTAATTACACGCACATAAAACTTTAGCAGTGTGTGTATCAATCATATTTCTAAAGACATGCAAAATCATATATTTTTTGGACCCAAGGGAACAATCCTATGACGAGATTAAAAACTTCTTTCGAAAAATTGCATAACATTTTAACAAACACATGTAACAATCCATCCTTTCGCTCGAAGTATCTCTAGTATGTTGGTAAAATATTCTGAAAGTTTCAAACCAATCCACCAAGTCATTGCTAAAGTGCAGACTTTTTTGTCATGATACCCCTAAAAAATGACGTAAAACGTTCCGTTTTTGACCGCTCTTGCGATCGACACCTGCATCAGTAGGAATAGCATAGCACGCGAAATACGCAAGGTAGCAAAACAAAACAATCTGTTCAGGGTAGATAATTGGTTTGACTTTTTTCGCGTATGTCAACGTTGCAAAGTTTTGCCTATTGTGATTTTTTTGTCGATTTTTCATTCCGCTCTTCCGTTTTTGTCTGGTCGACTTTGAGGGTACCCTTACTTGAGCGGCGGTCACGTGATCCCTGTAAAAGAAATATTTAATCCAAATGGTGATCCCCAAGGTTAAGTGAACGGCCTTCTCTGGCATATAACGTGTTAATAAAATGACACGGGGATTAATGCTTTAATTTGGGTTTGAAATTTGTTGCAATAATTTTTTGGCCAAGTTTAGTTTGACATCGAAAGCACTTTTGCGCGACATAAATTCTGTGCTGCCAGCAGATCACACATCGAACGAACACCATTTGGGAACTTTTACGTGGATTCGAGAAAGACACTTACTTGCGGACACCTTCCTCCCGTCTCCAGACCTGAAAGGCCCCTTTGCCGGAACTCGTGACGTAGAACTGCCATTCCGAGACGGTGCCATCGGCAGGGATGTAGGAGTTCTGGCTGTCTCCAAGGTACACCGTTGGAGAAGTTCCCTCCTTAGATCTTTGAAACAGACCTATCTGGCTCGTTACCAGCTTGGGCTTAGTGGGTACCGAATCCAGCTGAAAACGCAAAGAAGTTTGGTTGATTTTTTCTCAAGATCACTTACGACTCTCGTCTCGGTTTAGAATGCAAGCTCTGTGTGTGTGTGTGTGTGTGTGTGTGTGTGTGTGTGTGTGTGTGTGTGTGTGTGTGTGCGTGTGCGTGTGTGTGTGTGTGTGTGTGTGTGTGTACAGCAATGATTTAAAGCTGTTAAAAAAAGTAGTAAATGTTTCTTGTATCGACATTTCGAGATGATTTTTTGGGAAGAAAGTTTAATTGTCAAATTACCAGATTTGCATTTGTGCTTTACAAATTCAGTACCTGTCACAAATTTGAAATTTAATTTGGAAGAAGAAATAGCGTTGTCCGTGAAGATTAGTTACACCAATGTTGCGCCAACATGAATGCATAAGGGGGAGGGGAGGGGATGAGGGGGGTGGTGGTATTTTCATTTTGTGTTAAAATTTCCTAAATTCGGTGCTAACATATTTAAGTATATCCTGAAAAAAAAAAGTATTTGTCAGTTCAGTTTATTGTTATTTAATGTCTGGAGGCAAAAATTATCCAAATTTATGAAATTGTAGAAGGTTGTATAATTGGTATTCATATTTGATTTTTATAGTATTGCAATGAATTTACGAATGGAAATTTGTACCCAGGAATTGATCGCATTTCCTTCTGTATTCATTTTATAGTAGAAATTATTCTCCATACTTCAAAAGGGGATACAGGATTAATAAAATTAAAACTTTGTCTGCCATGGTATGTGTGCGTGCGCGGGTGCTAGCCTGTGTGCGTGTGTGCTTTTGTCTAAAAGCAGGGTGAGGAGGGGGAGGTATGAAAAAGACACAGACAACGTATCAATCAATCAATCAATATGAGGCTTATATCGCGCGTATTCCGTGGGTACAGTTATAAGCGCAGGGATTCATTTCTTTTTATTTGATGCAATTTATATCGCGCACATATTCAAGGCGCAGGGATGTATTTATGCCGTAGACCCTCATCCAACAACCTCTCACACGCAAGTTATCAGAAGACATTGGAACAAAACGTCATCAGTAGCATACTCACGGGGAATATGACAGCTTTGAAGGAAAACACCAAGCACTGCCTCTTTGCGGAGAGTTTACTGGCATGGCGACGCGAAAAGTCGGCGTAAGAATCCGAAGTGTCGATCCAGGAAGCACCGAAGTCTTTGGGGTTACTCTCCTTGTTGCACTCATCATAGGGAACATTGCCACGTGGCTTGGACGCACCAGGTTCCCATATCCCCAGGATGTCTCCTGACTGCACGTGAATCCAGTCGGCCTCATCCACGTTGTGTGTCTCCTGACCTTGACCCGAGGTCATGACCTGGTTCTGACCCGCCAGGATGTAACTGCAATCGTATTCCAATACAAAAAGTAAAACACTTATCTTTCAATGATCTCTACGTTACCTAATCATTACTTGCCGATACGCCAATGAAAGGCTGTTGAAGACTGTCTCCTGCTGCATCAGGTTTCAAGGTATTTTGAATGTACCCCCCAAGAAATCTTTAGACATATCGGGCGCCATTTTGGGGAAGTATTCTGGCGATTTTGACCTCAAGACGTCCAATGGTTAACGGGACAGGAAAGATCTGACCAACAAACAGTCCAATATCTCATCAAGAGCAACATAGGTCGGTTGCGATGATGTCAACACACTCCAGGAATAGCTTAAAATCAGTGTTTGATTTTGAACTTATTCAAATGCCGCCTTGTCATAGTGCCTGCACACTCCTACTCTCCTTGAACACTGTCCATGTGTCCGCTTTTTGCCCAAGACAGCAGTGGAAGTTGCACGCATTTGCTAGATCAGAGATTTGAGTTACAAAATTCTCATGTGTATGGATCGCTGCCAATGAACTGACTTGAGGTAGAAGACTTTGGTAAATAAGCCGTTTCAATATTTACCATAATTTATCACGGATGCAAACCGACAATATCATTTCACACAAAAAAGTTTGAACAAAAATGTCACCTGGATTCCCCAGCCTGAGTGTCGGGCCTCCACACCTGAAACACGGTCCAGCCTGGCGAAGGACTGAAGAACTTCCATTGCTTGATGACTCCCTTCCGCGTAATACGCAGATTGGCACTCACACCAGTATACGCCCACTTGGCGTCCACCACTTTGGCTCGCTGTATCAGTTGGACGTCGTTGCTTTCTTGCACGATCGTATCAGGGTCTGGAAACGAGTTGTATCAAATGTGAACACAAATCTAACATGATTTGGTTTGGGACTTGATGTGGATTCTTTTCAACTTCAGGGTGACAAAGAGAGAGAGAGAGAGAGAGAGAGAGAGAGAGAGAGAGAGAGAGAGAGAGAGAGAGAGAGAGAGATAGAGAGAGAGAGAGAGAGAGAGAGAGAGAGAGAGAGAGAGAGAGAGGGGGGGGAGGGCTTTTCGTGAAGAGACTGAGAAGGTGATACAGTCATACATACACATACGGACAGACATACAAACCGACCGACAGACAGACAGAGATACCGAGACAAACAGACAGAGAGACAGAGACACACAGAGAGACGGTTACGCAGACAGACAGGAAGACAAAGGCATCTAGTCAGCGAGAAATCCTCACAAATATCTAACAGTAAAACTGTTCTTATTTTCACACCTTTGCATACAGGTTCTTGTCCAGACAACTGTCCATCTTTCTGGCAAACTCGCATCAGCTGACCAGCGGTCACGACATATCCAGACCTACACGTGTATTGTACGAAGCCTCCTCTGACAATATGACCCTCCTTGCTGACAAGTGGGACGTCACTGGACACTGGCTTTGCTACCTTGCAGGCCGGAGCTGTGGAGAAATAAGGAATGATCACACACAGGATTTAAGTCAATCAAAACGCACATGCACTATGAAATCAACACAGACAAGCTGCATTTGTCATTTGCGAATGAACTTTCTTGTGTTTAACCCTAACCAGATGACGTGGGCCCAATGCTGAACAAAATAGCGGTAAAATGCGTACCCCTCTTCGAATTTTAGGTTAAACCCCTGTTTCGATATAGAAAGTATGAGTCGTACGCGATTCACATCAGACGGATTGTGTTGTCCCAATCTACAGTCAGTGACGTTTGACGGGACCCCTCCTCTTCACTATGAATGTTTTTACTTCACAAATAAGATCATGTATTTTTAAAAAAAGCTCTGTTTCAAAGATCAAAAGCCCCTATACCATCTGGGCCTGACCAGTGAATTGTTACGAAGCGGTTTACTCGTATTTTTGGTAATGTGTATTGTTGTAAATAGAATAGACTATAGCGATGGTCAGACATTGGAAAGGGCTATAGGCTGCATACCGTCACGTTGACCGCAGTTGAACCTTTGTGTAACTGACAAGGTTTTTCACGTGCAAGTGATGCAGACGACAGCTCACTGGCAATGTCATAGCAAGAACGACTTTGTAAAATCAGTCGCCGTCAAGGAGCCAAGCTCGACTCATGTTTTTCGTAACACTTTAGCAGACGGGCTCCTGTTTTAGGTATCTGACTGAAGAAGGATGAAGACTGACGAACTTTCCCTATCAGCTTACATGATATCTTCCATTTTCATATTCATGCCAGGCCGGCGACTACTAAATGTTGGCTTTACACTCTTTTGAGTGTTCCAACTGGAGGGTTTTCATCGCCGGAGGCTGAACTGAACTGGTGACTGCGGCTTGGTGTACATGACCATGTCATGGAGAGCTGGCAGAGTTCTACAGTTAGCCGCCGAGACGAACTGGAAGGATCAAGGACTACGTCAAGCAATGGTTGCGGTGTCGTGAGGACTGGTGCACCCTTATCAGTCGTCTGAAGGACTTACAGCCATACCAACATCTTGAGGGCCGAAAGATGGCAGTAGGGTAACGTACAGTAGAATACCTATTCGTCTTACCTGTTAAGCTGCTTTGTTTGAGCCAAAAGGTGTCTGCGTCTTGGACTGTAGAGTTTCTTGCGGTGTTGTCGGCCTAGCCCGGAAATGATTTTGTGATGTAAAAAGCTTTGTAAACAATAATAATTAGTCTTGGCAGTGTCAAGATCCATTTAACACCAGGTTTTTGCGTGTGTGAGTGCGTGTGCGCTTGTGCCTTGTAAGCTACTGTAGCGGACAACTAATCAGATTACATTCCAGCCTGTAAACAAATACTAAACTTATAGAGTGGTGTAGAGGCATTTATGATTGTCTAGAAACCGGCCAATAAGGGACCATAACATCTGGCGCAATAAGGGCTATACCACTCCATAACCTGAATGTACCTATTTAATGCATCATATCACAGTATAAAAAGTCGAACTTACTGGCATCCGGCTGACAGACGCCACAGGTATAAGCACACCGCTGGTTGGCAAAGACAGGGCGAGCAGAACAGGTGTCTGGAGCCTCCAGCAACAGTGAAACGCAGTCAGAGTTCCGATCAACACACGTCTGTCTTTCACCCTGTAGTGAAATGTTAACCAAAACAGGTTTCTTAGATCGAGCAGGTAAACTAAACAAATTACTGAAATTCAATGATTTATTTGTGTACACGTAAAGACAGGAAGAAAGGAACAAAAGAAAGGAAGGAACAAAAGGCATTCTCAAGTCACAAAACAAAGAGAACATTAATCATCAACCATCATATTGTTTACTGTACATTGGGCTGTCTGGAGATGCACCATCGATGTAATAAACTTTTTTTTTGAAAGGCAGTATCCAATACGTCCGCATTTTAAAGGTCGTTTTTCGTTCGGGTCAGTGACTTTTGTGTTAATATTTTCAAAGCTGCTCTGCGTTTGTACTTGAAATGACCAACACTATACATTGCGATTACACTCCCTCCGTCGCGATATAACCTTGAATGGTTGAAAACGACATTAAACACCAAATAAAGAAAGAAATTACACTCCTTCACACGCCCTGCACAAAGAAAGCAGCATATATACAGTATTTCATCATTGTTTTCGTCAGCTTAAATAACGCAAGCACCTTTTGGCACCCAGTCGTACATAAACCGTGTTTTTTTTAATGAACACAATTGTTTTCAATATCTTTTACATGCAGGAAAAACAGAACAGGAGACACATTTTTACCTTGTCTTACACCAGCATTACGAAAGCAATGCTCAGACACTTAACCCTTCCATTTTTCATTTGATGAAGATGACATAGCTTGCACAATAAAAAAATTTAACATCATAACGTAAATATTTGAGACATGTTTTTTATTGGCCATAGCTATAGCCTATAGATGTAATCAAAAGCCTTTTCATAATCTACATAAACACATTTGACTTGATTTCTATGTAAAAACAAAATCCATAACACTGTGCGAACAGGTAAATAATGTGCTCAAACAATTTACAATTGTTATTCCACAATAATGATTTTGATCATCGTCTGTTTCTTATTTTTAAGCAGGGTTTTAGCAAATAAAAAATGCAGCCATCTGATATTTTACCCCTTAATATAACTATATTAAAAAGCTGTTGATAAGTTCAGAAGTCAGTTTTTTTGCCTTTTTTTTCTAACAGATTATTTCAAAGACAAATCTCTTTCAATACCTTTCAGCGAACTGTGTTCTCTTTAACCTACAATGCTAGTCATACCAAGGACAATCATTCTATTGGTTCCTTGTTTGCGCATAAACTGTTAAATCTATGATGCATCAAAATTAAAAATTGCAATAACTACTTCACAACATATGTTGACAAAATCAGCAGAAATAATACCATAATCATTTGACAGTTCAAAACAATCACTCATGCCTTCAACTTCCGAAACATTCAAATATTTAAGAAAACGGGTTCTCATTCATCATTAAATCTTCTGCACTAAAATTACAGTCTGCAAAGATCACCTGAGTAAGGACTGCCCTGAAGGAAAAGCTGCGACATTTGGTGCCACTTGAAAAGCTGAAGTCGTACACCTCGCCGTGTTTCACCTGCTCTGACGTCATTGGGTCTAACCAGTAAGAATTGCCAGCTTCTGGGTAGGAGTCGGAATTGCAGCTAGTCCAGGTAACTCCAATCTTCATCTCGTCATACTGAACAGCGATGATGTCCCCTTTCTTCACCACGATTCTCTCCCCTGCCGGCACAGCCAGAATGTGGAGATGGGGTTTGTCGACCGTGAGGCTCAACTTGTTTTGACCGATGAACTTATATCTGAAGAAAAAACAAGTCGCGTGAAGCGATATAAAAACATTTAGTCAAGATCAACACCACAAACCAATCATCGCCGAGACTACATTCAGATAGTCTCGGCAAACCATACCGAACACCAAGACGGGTCACGCTCGCCGCCGCGAACCAAGCGTCCGTAGTACTTACTGAACCTATTTTCTTTTATTCTGGGCGCATTGTTAGAGTAAACATGACATACCTATATATTTTTGAATTCAGAAGAAGATGAGAAATACAATGCAATCAATTTTAAATCTGTTTGCGAAAAATCGATTTTAATGACAACTTTAATTAGCAAATTAATTTATTAATTTGTAAGCCTCCAAGCTGAAATGCAATACCAAAGTCCGGGTTTCATCGAAGATAATGAGAGCGTGACAGTGCTGCCTCAACTTTGACACACACACACACACACACACAGACATATATATATATATATATTACACCACAACCCTCATCTCGAATCCCCGTCTATGTTAAAACATTTAGTCAAAACTTGACTAAATGTGAAAAACAGGTAAAGTAGGTCTCATAAACAAAGAAGAAGAAGAAGAAGAAGAAGAAGAAGGAGAAGGAGAAGGAGCAGGAGAAGGAGCAGGAGCAGGAGAAGGAGCAGGAGAAGGAGCAGGAGAAGGAGCAGGAGCAGGAGCAGGAGAGAGAGGAAGAAGAAGAGGAAGAAGAAGAGGAAGAAGAAGAGGAAGAAGAAGAGGAAGAAGAGGAAGAAGAGGAAGAGGAGGAAGAGGAGGAAGAGGAGGAAGAGGAGGAAGAGGAGGAAGAAGAGGAAGAAGAAGAAGAAGAAGAAGAAGAAGAACCGTTACCTGCGGACACCTTGCTCCCGTCTCCAGACCTGGAGGGCCCCTTTGCCGGAATGCGTCACGTAGAACTGCCATTCCGAGATGGTGCCATCGGCAGGGATGTAGGAGTTCTGGCTGTCTCCAAGGTACACACATGAGGATGTTCCCTCACGGGATCTTTGAAACAGACCTACTTGGCTTGATACCCGCTTCGGGAGAGTGGGTACTGTATCCAGCTGGGAAAAACCAGAGAGGGTTGCCTTCTAACATTCTTTCTTGAAAACCTATGTCTTTTATATACATGTGGAAAGTGTGCAAGGTTTAGGGAGTGTGTGTTTCTGAGTGGTTGTGACTCAGATTAGGGTACGGAGGGGGAGGTATGAAAAAAAACAAGACAAAATATTCACAACGCAGACCCTCCTCCAACACCCACTCAAACACAAGTTATAATAAGACACTGGGACGGAATATCATCAGTACTCACGGGAAAGATGACAGCTTTGAAGGAAAACACCAAGCACTGCCTCTTTGCGGAGAGTTTACTGGCATGGCGACGCGAAAAGTCGGCGTAAGAATCCGAAGTGTCGATCCAGGAAGCACCGAAGTCTTTGGCGCTACTCTCCTTGTTGCACTCATCATAGGGAACATTGCCACGTGGCTTGGACTCGCCAGGTTCCCATATCCCCAGGATGTCTCCTGACTGCGCCTGAATCCAGTCGGCCTCAGCCACGTTGTGTGTCTCCTGACCTTGACCCGAGGTCATGACCTGGTTCTGACCCGCCAGGATGTAACTGCAATCGTATTCGAATACTTAAAACTCTTATCGTGCAATGATCTCTACGTTCGCGAATCATTTCTTACCGATACGCCAAAGAAGGGCTGTTGAATACTGTCTATTGCAGCAACGAGTTTCACTCCAAACATCTTTAAAGATCTAGGACACCATTTGGGGAAGTATTCTGGCTAATTTGACCTCAAGAAGTCCAATAGTTACCAGGATACTTCTGGCCAACAAACTATATAATATCGCCCAAAAAAATACACAAGTTGGTTTGACCTCAAAAAGTCCAATAGTTACCAGGATAGTTCTGGCCGACAAACTAATACCGCCCCTAAAGATACACAGGTTGGTTTGCGATGATGTCATTACACAAAAGCAATGCCTTAATATCAGTGTTTGAACTTTCAGTTATTCAAATGATGTGCTTTGGTATTGCTTGTAGAGACTTATATTCTCCGTGCACACTGTCCTTGTTGTGTCCGCTTTGTTTTATTTGTTCATAACAGCAGTGAAAGATGCACGCATTGGCTGAATCAGAGATTTTTGTTACGAAATTCCCCCGTGGTTTGTTTCCTAGATGTGTAAGTAAATAAGTCACCTCCAGCATTACAAAAATGACAATAAATTGTATCAGAACTCCGACGTAGGCGACTTTGTTAAAAAAAAAAAAAAGCCATTTCCCTTTATCATTAATTTAGCACTACTGCAAGCCCACAATATAACTTAACAAAAATAATTTACAAAACTAAAAAAAAATCACCTGAATTCCCCAGCCTGAGAGTCAGGTCTCCACACCTGAAACACGGTCCAGCCTGGCGTAGGACTGAAGAACTTCCACTGCTTGATGACTCCCTTCCGCGTAATACGCAGATTGGCACTAACACCGGTATACGCCCACTTGGCGTCCACCACTTTGGCTCGCTGTATCAGTTGGACGTCGTTGCTCTCTTGCACGATCGTATCAGGGTCTGGAAACAGTAGTATCAAAAATTAACACAATTCTAACCTGATTTGATTTGGGACTTGATGTGGATTCTTTTCAACTTCAGGGTGACAAAGAGATGGACAGACAGACAGAGATACCGAGACAAACAGACAGAGAGACAGAGACAAACAGAGAGACGGTTAGGCAGAAAGACAGGAAGACGAAGGCACCTAGTAAGGGAGACATCCACACAAACAACTAGCAGTAACACTGTTCTTGTTTTCACACCTTTGCAGACAGGTTCTTGTCCCATCAACTGTCCATCTTTCCCACAGGCTCGCATCAGCTGACCAGCGGTCACGACAAATCCAGATCTACACGTGTATTGCACAAAGCCTCCTCTGACAATCTGACCCTCCTTGCTGACCAATGTGACGTCACTGGACGCTGGCTTTGCTACCTTGCAGGCCGGAGCTGTGAAGAAATAAGGAATGAACACACACAGGATTTAAGTCAATCAAAACGCACAGGCACTATGAAATCAACACAGACAAGCAATCATACTCACTAATAGCAGCGGGGTGTAACCCAATAATGCAACATTACGCGGTGAAAACTCTGATGTCAAAATGACGATATGAACAATGATGATAATGCTTTTTATAAAGCTGTCTGAACGTCTATAAAACTATCCTACGTCTTCCTTTTATTGTCTTGATGGTTATTTATGTATAACCATTAGGGCCTACAATAATTTACCGTCACCATCTTTGTAGGTCGCGTACGACCGAGAACCTCTATCAAAGTGTTTTTATCTCACAATTGATTTCGAGTCTTTCTTAAGACTTATTTCTATTCTCAAGTAGCACAGGACCTTCTCATCGACCACCTCCTATATTGTTCAATTCAACTATTAAGAAATTTAAATTACGCCGTCCGAAATGGCATTGCAAGATCAATGTTGCATTTGTGAATGAACTTTCTTGTTTTTATCCCAATCAGATGACGTGGGCCCCATGCTCAACAAAATAGCGGTAAACCGCGTACCTCTCTTTGCATGATTTGTTTGTTTGCTTAACGCCCAGCCGACCACGAAGGGCCATATCAGGGTGGTGCTGCTTTGACATTTAACGTGCGCCACACACAAGACAGAAGTCGCAGCACAGGCTTCATGTCTCACCCAGTCACATTATTCTGACACCGGACCAACCAGTCCTAGCACTTACCCCATAATGCCAGACGCCAGGCGGAGCAGCCACTAGATTGCCAATTTTAAAGTCTTAGGTATGACCCGGCCGGGGCTCGAACCCACGACCTCCCGATCACGGGGCGGACGCCTTACCACTAGGCCAACCGTGCCGGTCTTTGCATGATGTGGGTCGTGTACGACCCAAGTTTTCAACGTTAAATCCTTGTTTATATATAGAAAGTATGGGTCGTCGGATTGTGTAGACCCAATCTACAGTCAGTGATATTTGATGGGACTTCTTCTCATCATTATAAACATTTTCAATTCATGATTAAGATAATGTATTTTCAAACAGCTCTGTTTGAAAGATCAAAAGTCCCTATCCCATCTAGACCTGCCCAGTAACTGAACCTATCCAAGACATCTCATCAGGGTATACAAAATCTAACTTACTGGCATCCGGCTGACAGACGCCACAGGTATAAGCACACCGCTGGTTGGCAAAGACAGGGCGAGCAGAACAGGTGTCGGGAGCCTCCAGCAACAGTGACATGCAGTCAGAGTTCCGATCAACACACGTCTGTCTTTCACCCTGTAGTGAAGTTACAAACAAAACAAGTTCCTTAGATTGTGTAGGTAAACTCTACAAATTACTGGAAGTCAATGATTTATCTGGGTAAAGACAGAAAGAAAGGAACAAAAGAAAGGAAGGAACAAAAGGCATTCTCAAGTCAAACAAAAGACAAACCATTAATCATCAACCAATACATTGTTATTGTGTTTTGGGCTGTCTTGAGATGCATCATCGATTTCAACAAAGGCAGTATCCAACATATCCCTTTTTATAGTCGATTTTCCTTCGGGTCAGTGACTTTTTTGTGAGTATTTTCAAAACTGCGCTGTGTTTCTATTTGAAACTATCAACATGATACATTCAATCTCACTACCATACACTCCCTTCACAAAGAAAGCAGCACATTTATTAAATATTTCATTATTGTTTACGTGACCTTAAATGACGCAAGCACCTTTATGCGCACCTTTCGGCACCTAGTCCGTTTTTGTGTGTGTTTTTTTACTTAACACAATTATTTTCAAAATCTTTTACATGCAGGGAAAACAGAACAGGAGACACATTTAACCTTGTCTTACACCAGCATTACAAAGGCAATGCTCAGACACTTAACCCTTCCATTTTTCATCTGATGAAGTTGACGTATCTTGCCAAATGGATATCATAGCATCATAATGTGAATATTTGAAAGATTCTTTTTATTGGCCAAAGCTCTAGCCTGTAGATGCAATCAAAAGCCTTTTCATAATATACATAAACATATTTGACTTGATTTCCGGGTAAAAATAAAATCCATAGCACTGTGCGAATAGGTAAATAATTCCCTTAAACAACTTAAAATTGTTATTCCACAATAATTATTTGGATCATCGTGTTTTCTTATTTCTAAACAGTGCAGTCATCTGATATTTTACCTTTAATATAACTATATTAAACCCCTTAATATAACTATATTAAACCCCTTTAATGTGTGAGTTTAGATAGAGCGGACAGCGTCAGATAAACTCTATTTAAACGAGACAGATTAGCCGCGGGTGGAGGAGGAGGATGTTAGATACTTGAGGTAGGCCTAAAGGGATCAGTGTTGGCAGGTAGGGAAGAGAGGGTAGTAAAGCAGGATATCAACACTTAGGCCCGTAATTAGAAAGAGAGGGGAGAGAGGACTTGTGAAAGTCAAGGAGAATAGCCCAGCCGCAATGTCCATGTTGCCGGGGGGCTTGCACGTGTGATGCATCAGCGGGGGTCTATAAGAACGGGAGAGCAACACATTGTGGTCAGTCCTTACCAGCGCGGCGCAGCGGGCATATGCCAACTATTTCTTACTGCAGTATGGACTTCGAATTTGGAGCGTGGGCAACAGATCTGCCTTTAACGGTGGTTAAAGTTCTCCAGGATGAGGAGTTGAACACCCTCAATGTGCTGAGAAATGCGACTGCCCAGGATTTGGAGGGCCTGGGTCTCAAGCGTGGCCACTACGTAGCGCTGAGAGTAGCAGTGGCGGCCCTGCAAAAGCGAAGCGGGGGAGGGCCACTATCCCAGCGGGTGACTGAGGAAAAAAGCGTGGAACCACTCCAGGGACTGTTAGGCGGCTTGTCACTGCAGCCAACAGGTGAGACCTCCTATCTTTCCATTCTGGATTTTGTGCCGGGGTCGATGGCGGCCGAGGAAGAGGTGACACTCGGGGGAGGTGTCATCCTAAAACTCAACCAGAGACCAAAACTTGACAAAGTCTCCCCCTGCCACTGGATTGTGGCAAACGCACGCATCATGGCGAAGTTGAGTGCTGAGAAGCCCGGGTTTGACTCGACCGCCTACCTCCGGTACACAGAGATGATAGGCGAGCTGGGGGCCAGATACTTGTGGCAGTCGGTGCTTCTGTACGACGACGAGTACAGAAGGCGCCAGTCGTCCAGCGGATTCAAGTGGGGAACCCCCAACCCCCACCTGTCCACGGTGATCCTGCGGGACCGGCTCCAGCATGGCGCCCAAGACAACAAGGGCGGCAAGGCTACGACGGCCAGCGGCGGTTCCCGGCGACCAGCGGGACCCAACGGGAAGGAAGTGTGCTTATTGTATACCAACAAAGGCGACTGTCCCTATGGGTCCCGCTGCAGATTCCTCCACGTCTGCGACACCTGCGGCATGGGCCACCCCGGCAAGGACCACAAAGTGACAGCTACCACCTCCCCAGCCTAGGACACAGCGCAACGAATTGCCGACAAAACGGTAGGCCCCACCTTCAACAGCCCGTTCCCTCAGCTAGATTCCAATAAGTGCGAATTTCTCGGAAATAGTGATTCCATTAATGCTAAATCTCAAATGTGGCACGAGGTGCTAGAAGGCGATCACGACAAAACCTTTTTATTAGATGGCATAAGAAACGGTTTCCGTGTAACAGAAGAGAGTAGGGCAGGCGTACTAGACGTAGAGCAAACAAACCATAGGTCATCGAACGAACACCATAAAGCTGTGGAAAAAGAGCTATTAGATCAGATAGAAAAAGGTTATTACATTGTAGCTAGTAGAAAACCAACTGTGGTAAGCGCTATCGCTGCGATTCCCAAGGATGATGGCAGCATCAGGTTGATCCATGACGCTAGCAAACCCACAGGTAGGGCAATGAACGACTATTCTATACCTGAGTCAGCTAAATTTCAAACCGTATCTGACGCGTGCGCCCTAGCGATGACAGGGTATTGGTGTGCAAAAGTAGACTTGCAGTCCGCCTATCGGTCAGTATGCATCAGTCCGGACGATTATTGTATGACTGGGCTGAAATGGCATTTCACAGGTGAAAAGAAACCTACTTATCTCTTTGACAGTCGGCTGCCTTTTGGCAGCAACGTAGGGCCATCACACTTCCATCGCCTGTCGCAAGCTATTCGCAGATGCATGGCACGGAAAGGCATGCCAGGTGTGTTAGCGTATATTGATGATTTTCTTCTGGTAGCAGCTACCAGACAAGAGTGCAATGACATGTTACTGTCTTTAATTAGATTATTGAGGGAACTGGGTTTCAACATTAGCTGGAAGAAGGTGGTGGGGCCTACTCAACGTATCACGTTTCTCGGTGTCGACATCGACACGCGAAACAACACCCTGTCACTTGGAAGTGACAAGTTGCAGCAACTGCGGCAGCGACTCCTCCAGATCCGAGGAAAGAAGCGCGCGACAAAAACTCAGCTACAAAGCATAGCGGGGTCCCTTAATTGGGCCTGTCAGGCTGTCAGAGGAGGAAAATTCTTTCTGCGGCGGATACTGGACACGATTAAACCCCTTCAGCAGCAGCGACACAAAGCGAAACTATCTGGCGAATTTCATAAGGATGTACAATGGTGGCTTTCTTTTATGCATGTATTTAACGGCACAGTATATTATTTTCACAATGCAAAACAGCATGTTCATGTAGATGCATGTAATATTGCAGCGGGTGCCTTTTGGCAAGGTGACTGGCAGTACACCATCTTTGAAAAAGACATGCAGGCAGCAAAGGAGCTACATATTAACTATAAAGAAGTGTGCGCTGTGGTGCAAGCAGTGACACGATGGGCTCCGATGTGGTGCGGACAAGAAGTGTTTATTCATACCGATAGTACTGTCGCAAAAGCTATCATTAATAAGGGCAGATCGACTAATAAGTATGTGAACAGTCTGCTCCGTAAAATGGCGTGGGAATGTGCAAAAGTGAACTGCAAAATCGCGGCGATACATGTGGCTGGTAGTGTAAACATCATGGCTGACACAATTTCCCGCCTCCATGAGCCCAGACGGCGCGAAGACTTAGTGCGTCTGTTGACATTCTGGCACCGGGGGAGACCCCCCGACATCAACCTGTGTGACCATATGTCTGACCAAGCCCTGTTGTTTCTTGTTTTTCAGACCAGCAGCCCCCATTAGGGGCGCAACTGACGGCAGAAGTGTTGGATTACAGAGCAAGTGCCTTTTCTGATAACACTAGGAAGACTTACCGCATCCACCTTACCTCGTATTTACGTTTCTGTGGGGAGATGGACATAATGCCAGTGCCTGTGAACGAGCAGACTGTTGCGCAATACGCAGCGTACCTAGCCCGAGGTTTGAAACCGTCCCCCATCAAGCAATACATCAACATTATTCGCATTCTTCATCTTGAAAGCGGCTTGCCGCACCCATTCAGGGACTCGTGGTACGTCCAGACAACACTTAAGGGCATCGAAAAATGCAAGGGGTGTGCCACTGATAAGCCAACCCCAATCACCCCTGAATTACTACACATAATAAAAAGCCAGCTGGACCTTGAGTGTAGGCAAGATAGTGTGTTCTGGGCTGCGTGTTTGGTGCTTTTTTCGGAGTTCTCCGGAGATCGAACTTGTTTCAGGACAACGGGAACTTCGATCCTTGTAAGCAGCTCACAAGAGACCAGGTGGTTATTCTGGGTACGGGCATGTCAATAACGCTCCAATGGAGCAAAACGATTCAGCGTAAAGAGCGCTCTGTTGAAATTAAGCTCCCGGCAATGTCACTCCATCCCTTGTGTCCAGTGTCTGCCGTGACCGCTGTGTTACCTTTGTTGGGGCCGATGGACCCCAAGGCGCAGGTCTTCCCGATGAAAGGATCAGACTTTAATAAGAAACTGCGCTTGACTACCGCTGTTGCTGGGGGAAACTTCTCCAGCCACAGCTTTCGGCGGGGTGGTGCCGCGTGGGCGTTGAGTTGTGGTGTGCCGGGGGAAATTGTCAAGGTGATGGGGGATTGGAAAAGCAACGCGTACTTAGGCTACTTAGACCAGCTGCCACAAAAGATCATCTTACAGATCACATGTAGCCCAGGCAACTCCTTCATGTATAACATCACAACAATCCTAAACCTCCCACCTCTAACCTAGTATACTGTCTTTAGTTGGGCTGAATAACGAGTAGTACCTCTAATTTGGGACTTATCACTGCACAATGATATCTCTCATTGTCAGATGGTATTCTCTTGAATAAACTGCCCTCGTTATTTGCCCAAATCAATACATGACTTGGCTATGTGTGATGTATGTGCGCACGAGAGTGATTGCGTGTGTGTCAGGTGTATGTGAGTGTGTGCGCACGCAGGTGTGTGAGTATAACTGTAAGTAATAAGAGGGAGAGAAAGAGGAGTGTCATTTCTTTGGGATTATCGTGTGCTCTTGATTTGCGCCGGGGGCGGGGGGGGGGGGGGGGGGGGGCGATAAGTGAGTAGTTTAAATAACTATATTTTACCTTTAATATAACTATATTTTACCTTTAATATAACTATATTTTACCTTTAATATAACTATATTTTACCTTTAATATAACTATATTAAAAACTGTTAATCAACTCAGAAGTCAGTTTGAGCTTCTTTTTTCTGACAGGTTATTTCAAAGACAAACCTCTTTCAATACCTTTCAGCAAACTGTGTTCTCTTTAACCTACAATGCTAGTAATACCAAGGAAAATCATTCTATTGGTTCTTTGTTTGCGCTGTAATAGTTCCATCTTAATCATTTGACAGTTCACGTACACCTTTATCTTCCGAATCATTCAAATATTTAAGAAAACGTTTTTTTCTTACATCTTCTGCACTAAAATTACAGACTGCAAAGATTACCTGAGTAAGGACTGCCCTGAAGGAGAAGCTGCGACACATGTAGACACTTGTGAAGCTGAAGTCGTATACCTGGCCGTGTTTCACCTGCTCTGACGTCATGAGATCTAACCAGTAAGAATTGCCAGCTTCTGGGTAAGAGTCGGAATTGCACCTAGTCCAGGTAACTCCAATCTTCTTCTCGTCATACTGAACAGCGATGATGTCCCCTTTCTTCACCACGATTCTCTCCCCTGTCGGCACGGCCAGAATGTGGAGATGGGGTTTGTCGACCGTGAGGCTCAACTTGTTTTGGCCGATGAACTTATATCTGTCAAACACAAATGTGAAGTACCCTAAAGTACCTTGTGAGTGCCCACCCCCTCGCTCAAAAGTAGGGAGAGGGCGTTTACTAGGCATTTTCCCCTGTGCAAAATCAGTTCCTCGGCGTGAGAAATAGTGATATAATGATCACTACGTATGCAAGACAATGTTTTAAAAGCTCAACTCAATGTCATACAATAAGTAAAGAAAGAGCACTTGTTGTGATGGTTACTTCGGCTTAGATTTACGGAGTTACTTCCCTTGAATTTATACGTCATGCTTGTTACTTGGCAACCGCGTAAAAGAGGGCGCTAGTAAACTTGCTGCCAGGCGTCGCCGCTAAACTACTTTTTGTTTCCAACTCAGGAGAGAATCAGCACCCTGAAGCGCATTCACTCACTTTGATTTAATAGTTTACCATACGTGTGGTGTATTTTCGAGCAAATCGTGCCGTGTGCGTCTAAAGTAAGGTACAACGGATTCCACAGATTCTCCAGATTTGTCAAATTCGGAAGCCCACTCCCCCCCCCCCCCAAAAAAAAAAGAAAAGGTCACATCAAGAGTATCCCTTAAAATCCCTTACCTGCGGACACCTTGCTCTCGTCTCCAGACCTGGAAGGCCCCTTTGCCGGAGTGCGTCACGTAGAACTGCCATTCCGAGATGGTGCCATCGGCAGGGATGTA
Source organism: Littorina saxatilis (assembly GCF_037325665.1). Taxonomy (NCBI): domain Eukaryota; kingdom Metazoa; phylum Mollusca; class Gastropoda; order Littorinimorpha; family Littorinidae; genus Littorina; species Littorina saxatilis. Next base: position 71,071,385 of record NC_090261.1, read on the forward strand.
GGAGTTCTGGCTGTCTTCAAGGTACACACTTGTAGAAGAACCCTCCATAGCTCTTTGAAACAGACCTACTGGGCTTGTTACCAGCTTCGGGAGAGCGTGTACCGAATCCAGCTGTAAATGCAAAGAGTGCTGATTTTTATTATTTGTCCTTCAAAGCCTATGCCTTCCGCTGGTGCAAAGAATGCAAGTTTTGTGTGTGTGTGTGTGTGTGTGTGCGCGTGCGTGCGTGCGTGCGTGCGTGCGTGCGTGTGTGTGTGTGTGTGTGTGTGTGTGTGTGTGAGTGTGTGATTGTATGTCTGTATGTGCGTTTGCGTGAGTGTGGATGCATCGGGGGTGAAAGCATGATTTGAAAAGTAAGACTGACAAAAATCTCGAGTTCAATATGATCCAAAACAGGAATACCAAACATTGGGTGATAATGTAAGATTTGTTTGTCCCACTGATGCATTTTGATTCCCATGACATAATAATCAAAAAGCAGACAGGCAGGGAGGAAAAAGGGGGTACGGGGGCTGGGGGAGGGACTCTTAACTGACATACTCCATCAGCCAGCATTCACCCACACATAGAAGCAGGGCAAGGCAACGCAAAGTAATGAAATCAACACCTGTACTCACCGGGAAAATGACAGCTTTGTAAGAAAACACCAGACATTCAAGCTGCGGCAACAGTTTACTTGCGCGAATAGTCGAAAAGTCGGATTTATATCGCGTAGTGTCGATCCTCGAAGCACCAAAGTCCTTAGGGTGAGTATTCTTGTCACAACTATCCATGGGGACATTGCCACTGGGATCTGTCCCGCCAGGCTGCCATATTCCCAGGCTGTCTCCCGCTTGCACGTGAATCCAGTCCTCCTCGGCCACGGTGTGTGTCTCCTGTCCTTGACCTGAGGTCATGACCTGGTTCTGACCCACCATCACGTAACTGAAATCGTAAAAAAAAACGTGAAAGTGAAGTCTTAACAGGATGTGCAAAGGTAATTATATGTGTAAAGGGCTATCATTATTCAGGTAATGCTAAGTGTAAAGGGCTATCATTGCTCAGGTAATGCTACGTGTAAAGGGCTATCATTACTCAAATAATGCTACGTGTAAAAGGCTATTATTATGCAGGTAATGCTACGTGTAAAAGGGTATCATTACTCAGGTAATGCTACGTGTAAAGGGTTGTCATTACACAGGTAATGCTACGTGTAAAGAGCTATCATTACTCAGGTAATGCTACGTGTAAAGAGCTATTATTATTCAGGTAATGCTGCGTGTTAAGGGCTATCATTTTTTAGATAATGCTACGTGTAAAGGGCTATCATTATTCAGGTAATGCTACGTGTAAAGGGCTATCATTATTCAGGTAATGCTACGTGTAAAGGGCTATCATTATTCAGGTAATGCTACGTGTAAAGGGCTATCATTATTCAGGTAATGCTACGTGTAAAGGGCTATCATTACTCAGGTAATGCTACGTGTAAAGGGCTATCATTATTCAGGTAATGCTACGTGTAAAGGGCTATCATTATTCAGGTAATGCTACGTGTAAAGGTCTATCATTACTCAGATAATGCTACGTGTAAAGGGCTATCATTATTCAGGTAATGCTACGTGTAAAGGGCTATCATTACTCAGATAATGCTACGTGTAAAGGGCTATCATTATTCAGGTAATGCTACGTGTAAAGGGCTATCATTACTCAGATAATGCTACGTGTAAAGGGCTATCATTATTCAGGTAATGCTACGTGTAAAGGGCTATCATTACTCAGATAATGCTACGTGTAAAGGGCTATCATTACTCAGGTAATGCTACGTGTAAAGGGCTATCATTATTCAGGTAATGCTACGTGTAAAGGGCTATCATTACTCAGGTAATGCTACGTGTAAAGGGCTATCATTACTCAGGTAATGTTATGTGTAATAAATGATAAGCGAGATTCAAAGGCCCCAGAGATAATTCGTTGGTTTGAACGCTAAAACTTCTTCTTCTTCACACACACACACACACACACACACCACACACACACACACACACACACACACATGCACATATACACACACACACACACACACACAGACTCACAGACGGAACAAACAACCAAATAACAAAAACACAAAAAACTCAAAAACTTAACTCAACTAACAACAACAAAACTCCCTCACCTGAATTCCCCAGCCTTAGGGTCAGGTCTCCACACCTGAAACACAGTCCATCCTGGCGTAGGACTGAAGAACTTCCACTGCTTGATGACTCCCTTCCGCGTAATACGCAGGTTGGTACTCAAACCAGTATACGCAGATCCGGAGTAAAGCCTTTTGGCTCGTGGGATCAGCTCCACGTCACTACTTTCTTGCACAATGGTCTCAGGATCTGGACACAATGAACAGAAACTCGTCGGTGATTCCAATGCTGTTCATCTTACATTTTGTGTGTGGAGGTCAGTCACTTGTGATTTTAATGGGTTTTAAAATACTGATTTAAAGGTGTTTTTTTCCAAGGACTTGATCGCTTTCTATTTTTATGATGTACACACAAACAGGGACTTCTATCCATTTTTCGTTCGCATTCAGCTGGAAAACTTTAAGGATAATACAGGAGAGAGAGAGACTTTTTTTTTAGACTTTTGGATGGTTTATTGTACGTATGGCCATTGGCCCTTATCTTTATATGGTGTTTAACGTCGTTTTCAACCACGAAGGTTATATCGCGACGGGGAAAGGGGGGAGATGGGATAGAGCCACTTGTCAATTGTTTCTTGTTCACAAAAGCACTAATCAAAAATTTGCTCCAGGGGCTTGCAACGTAGTACAATGTATTACCTTACTGGGAGAATACAAGTTTCCAGTACAAAGGACTTAACATTTCTTACATACTGCTTCAGTGCTTGACTAAAATCTTTACAAAAATTGACTATATTCTATACAAGAAACACTTAACAAGGGTAAAAAGAGAAACAGAACCCGTTAGTCGCCTCTTACGACATGCTGGGGAGCATCGGGTAAATTCTTCCCCCTAACCCGCGGGGGGTCCATTGGCCCATATACTAACCAGGGAAGAGGGGATGTGAGTTAGGGGAATTTTACACATATACACGTCTTACACAGGAGAGAGAGAGAGAGAGAGAGAGAGAGAGAGAGAGAGAGAGAGAGAGAGAGAGAGAGAGACGGACACATATAGCACGCCCTGGATCGTGGAACGCCTATTTGTGTCAACCGCAGGCGCTACACACGATTATGTACCTCGCACGCGGAAGCAGAGTTGATATATCGCAAAAGAATTGCCCTGTGAAGGTATTTTATGGCAGATCACATTATTTATTATAGATATTCCGAAGCAGAATTGCCTAGGCTATTAGTAATATTTTACTTAGATCTTGTTGTGTACTCGTGAACAGTGGCGTTCGATTTTCTGCCGAAGTCTGTGAAAATTACGCAGAGAGGTCTCAATTTTTTACAAATTATCAATCAATCAATCAATCAATGAGTCTTATATCGCGCATATTCCGTGGGTACAGTTCTAGGCGCTCTGCAGTGATGCCGTGTGAGATGAAATTTTATACGGCCAGTAGATTGCAGCCATTTCGGCGCATATTTACCTTTCACGGCCTATTATTCCAAGTCACACGGGTATAGGTAGACAATTATTAACTGTGCCTAAGCAATTTTGCCAGGAAATACCCTTTTGTCAATCGTGGGATCTTTAACGTGCACACCCAATGAAGTGTACACGGGGGGAGGTTCGGACACCGAAGAGAGTCTGCACACAAGTTGACTCTGTGAAATAAATTTCCGCCGAACCTGGGATCGAACTCACGCTGACAGCGGCCAACTGAATACAAATCCAGCGCGCTACCAACTGAGCTATATCCCCGCCCCAGAACTACCAAAATTAACCCAGAACTACCATTTCAATCACTATTCTAATACTCACAGTTCAATCGTCGATACTTTGCAGACTCGTATGCGCGTTTTGGGCACCAGCATCGCGGATAAGCTGCTCTAATCTAGCGTTATTTTGTGGTACTCGATTCTCAGTGGGTAAGGTCCCCAGCAGACACCAGATAAGGTCCCCCGCATTTTTGACCAAGCTGCGGGGGATCTTACCCCGTCAAATTTCAAGGTTGATCTTTGTACCCATCGTGAGTCTAAACTAAACTCAGCTGAAACTTAAAAATGGAAAGCAGTATCCACAAGTAGTTAGACTTTGACAAGCAAGAAGATTTAAGCCCTTCTGTTGACCGTGCTTTGTGTTATTTCATCATTGTTAACGTGGGGGACAGTATTTCTGGCCTGTCTTGGTGAAATGTCTTCTCTTGAGTAGTACACGAGAGTATAAATGGTTAGAAAACTGGTTGATCGAATGCAAAAAAAAGGACCGGTCAGTATGATATAAACTTCAATACAAGAAAGTCTGGTTATCTACTATTTTAAGGCATTAGTTTGGAGACACCTACCATGTGGTTAGTCTTGCGGGGGACATAATCGTGTGTAGCGCCTGCGGTGGACACAACTAGGCGTTTCACGATCCTGGGCGTGTATAGGCGCAGAAACAGACAGACAGGCTGTCAGTCACACACACACACACACACACACACACACACACACACACACACACACACACACACACACACACACAGAAAGTCAGACAGACAGGAGCAAAGATGGAGAAATCCAACCAGTCACGCTCACACGCTTTCCTTCCTTGCCACTACTAAAGCAAACGTGTGCAAGATTGTATGTTACACGCTTTAGGAGCATGGCAAGAACGGATTCAAAGTCAAAATCGTCCCTCCAAAAGCCAAAAAATGCACACACGACTTTTATTTTTCCTGCTGTAATCGTTTCTTCTCTTTACAAATTCTTCAACGCTCAGAATACTGAAAACGGCATCCCAGACGACAGTACTGTTTCCATAACCGAATTTAGCTGCCCTTGGAAAGTGGCTCGCTCAGAAGGCCTGTTAGTCTGACACTATAAGGACAGAGTTCTGAACATAGATGACAAAGATTCCGGAATGAACAAACATTTCGCGGATGCAGACACAGAAAGACGTCTTGAAGAATGCGATGCTTCAAAAGATACAGACTGTGACGATGACTGTGACGTCATTCACATATACCGAGACGTCATTCATAGTTGTTCGGTCACTTCCGTCAAAAAGTAGATCTCTCCACAATGGCTGCTCCTGTGTTTAGGTTTGTCAAGTTTGAATACACAAAACGTGTTTGTTCTCTCCTCTGTTGAAGCTGTGAGACATAAATGCTATTCCGACTTGGTCGTGTGACAGAGTTTTCTTCCACACTCGATTAGCTGATGTCTAACTCAGCCTGACGGCTTCGTTAGACAATCAACGTAATCTCGTGTGGAAGAAAACGTCTGTCACACGACCAAGTCGGAATAGCAGGTAATGTCACACGCTTTCCTTCTTTGCCACTACTAAAGCAAACGTGTGCAAGATTGTATGTTACACGCTTTGGAGCATGTGCAAGAACGGATTTAAACTTGAAATCGTCCCCCCAAAAGCTCCAAAATGCACACACGACTTTTATTTCTCCTGCTGTTGTCGTTTCTTCTCTTTACAAATTCTTCAACGCTGAGAATACTGAAAACGGCATCCCAGACGACAGTACTGTTTCCATACACGAGTTTAACTTCCCTTGGAAAATGGCTCGCTCAGGAGGCCTGTTAGTCTGAAACTAGAAGGACAGGGTTCTGAACATAGATGACAAAGACCCCGAAAAGAACAAACATTTCGCAGATACAGACACAGAAAGACGTCATGAAGAATGCGATGCTTCAAACGATACAGACTGTGACGATGACTGTGACGTCATTCACATATACCGAGACGTCATTCATAGTTGTTCGGTCACTTCCGTCAAAAAGTAGATCTCTCCACAATGGCTGCTACTGTGTTTAGGTTTGTCAAGCTTGAGTACGCAAAACGTGTTTGTTCTCTCCTCTGTTGAAGCTGTGAGACATAAACGCTATTCCGACTTGGTCGTGTGACAGAGTTTTCTTCCACACTCGATTAGCTTATGTCTAACTCAGCCTGACGGCTTCGTTAGACAATCAACGTAAACTCGTGTGGAAGAAAACGTCTGTCACACGACCAAGTCGGAATAGCAGGTAACTTCAACTGTCTACGTAATCTCGTACCTTTGCATACAGGTTCTTGTCCCATCAACTGTCCATCTTTCCCACAGGCTCGCATCAGCTGACCAGCGGTCAGGACGTAACCAGATCTACACGTGTATTGTACGAAGCCTCCTCTGACAATCTGACCCTCCTTGCTGACCAGTGTGACGTCACTGGATGCTGGCTGGGATACCTTGCAGGCCGGAGCTGTGGAGAAATGGGTGGGCGCTATTTTAAAGATTGCACCCGTCGTTCTCATCTCAAATAGTACGATGGCTGTGCAAAAATCCTCTCGTTTGCATAATATAGGTATGTTACAAAATGCGTGCGCAGCTCAATTTTTGACGTCATTGAAAATGACCCCCCATTTTCTGATCACTCACACTGTCTCAGTTTTGGGGTCCTCTTTTCTATTCTTGTCCAAATTTACATCACATGGGCACCCTGTCGAAGACGTAGAGCACATTCTTGACTTCAAGATTGAGAAAGATGGCGAGTCCAACACTGTCGAGCTCGCCGGCCAGAATATCGGGCGAAGAAGACACAAAAGAGGTACTTTTATAAACCAATTTATAGCCTTTGAACTCTTATGAGACCCCTCTGAACAGTTAGTTTGACCATTTTCCTGCTGTTTCCCAAAGTTTCAAGTCGATAAAGCGATGCGAAGTACCTTTTAACGGATGCGCCGCTTTGCGCCCGGATTGTCACCCATGTTGTATTCACATCCAACATGGCGGTCGGTAAAGTTCGTCTGCTCTCAGTTTCATACTAACTTACTAAAAAAAAAAAAAAAAAATTATTTTTTTATTTTTTATAGTTGTTTAGATAGAGCTCTGAACCTTTCTTTTGATACCAAATTGAACAATATTGATAAACAAATGTGTGAGTTAGTTAATTTTAGCTGAAAAATGTCAAAAATGGTTTCAATTTATCCTCTTTGCCTCTATTACGAATTTTATTACTTTAAAAATTCATAACTCGGGTTACACTTATCCAATCTCAAAGTTATATATACCATTGGAATGCTGATTTTCTGCTCTTTCAAGTGATATAGATCAAAATGTTAAATGAAAATTTTGAATTTTTTTGTAACATACCTACATAATATAAGATGTTTGATGGGTTGTTGACAGACCAGCTTTTTTGTCGGTCCGAGGGGGAGCATATCGACTTTGCCGAAGGCCGCGGTCAATAAATATGAAACAAAAGTCGATATGCCCCCCGAGGACCGACAAAAAAGCTGGTTTGTTGACCAAACATCGTTTTTGTCATCATTTTGGTAGTAAGAAAATAAGTGCACAATCAACCCAGGGAGCCATGCTTTGAAACACGGGTTCCGTGCTGATAACCACACGAGTCCCGGTTTGATAACCACTGGCAATCAACGATAGCCGTGGAGCGAGGATTATCAGAATGAGTTGGCGTGTGAAAGCAACTTTCTGTGTTTTTGAGTTCATTAAATGTTGGGATGAATATGTCAGGTTTGAGGATGCACAGTTCTGTAGGTTCATCTCGGTATTCCACCCCTCGGCTTTCTGTTGTAAATATTAAGCTGAGTGATCGAATGTGGAAGCTACGTTTGGTCAAAGGTCACAGAAGATTTGCGTCGTGCAGCGAAGGAAAGAATCGCGATCTTGTTTCCGACTCAGTACCTCTTTGTTTTTCATTAGACCTGTCATTCTGCTTGCTCGGCTTTGTTAGATGTTTGCATATCTTGTTGCTAGTTTCTTTGCTTTTATTATTGTTTCTTATTTGTGCTTCGTTTATCGATACAACGTCTTGTGCACGGGTCAAAATGTGTGTGTCAGGGGTCGTTTTACTTGAACTTGACGTTCGTGTTTCTCCGAACGTCTGTGTATCGAAACACAGATACACGCACTCCATGACTCTGTAAGAAGACAAAACATATCGCTAGGTTTCATTTGTTTTAGATGAATGTATGACCTTTCATGAAGTAGTTTTGTTTTTTGTTTACTTTTGCCAGTTTGCCAGTTCGTTTTTGGAACTTTGCAAAGCAGGGTCGTGTCGTCTGTTTAGGTCTGGGGAAACACCAATGAAAAGAGCCGAAGAATCCCCGAGCGTTTCTATTGGGTTTGCTTTTGATTATCCATGTATAACCTGCTTCCTGCAACTATGGTAACCGGGGATTTATTGCCTGGGGAACATGAGATTTATTTGCCAGGTGCTTGTGAATGAAAACTCGTGAAAATGATGACAATGGTTAGTGTTGTATAAGTAGTGTTGCTGGGGTATTTAAGTGTTTACCTGACTATTGTACAAATTATCTCACTGGAATACCTCGTTTGAACCGGTAACATGATAAATAATTCCACTAGTATAGCTAGATTAAAATCGGTAATATTATAAAATTTAATAATCTCACTGGTATGGCAAGTTTAAAACTGGTAACATTACGAATAATCTCACGGGCATGCCGCATATAACGTTTTAAATCTGCAACTGCAAAAATATTATCTCCAGTAAAACAAGAGGTACCCGGTATCTGTTCAAACTATGTCATCGACATAGTAAGTGTTCGAAGTGTAAATTGTCTAAATAGTCTCACCGGCATAGCAGGTGTAAAACCGGTAACTGCACAAATCATCTCATCGAACTGTACATTTTATTGTCTTGTCCTCTCTCTTTTTGGGAAAATATTGTTTAAACATTTTGTGGTTTAAAAACCAAGATGCTAAAGTCTTGCCGCAAGATATCATCTGTATGTTGTTTTCTTCTTTTGGGATCACCACTGGCATAATAAGTGTAATTCATCCCTGGCATAATAAGTGTAATTCATCCCTGGCATAATAAGTGTAATTCATCCCTGGCATAATAAGTGTATCTCATCACTGGCAAAATAAGTGTCGCTCATCGCTTGCATAATCAGTGTAACTCATCACTGGCATAATAAGAGTAACTTACTGGCATAATAAGTGTTACTTACTGGCATAAAAAATGTTACTTACTGGCATTATAAGTGTAACTTACTGGCATTATAAGTGTAACTTACTGGCATTATAAGTGTAACTTACTGGCATTATAAGTGTAACTTACTGGCATAATAAGTGTAACTTACTGGCATAGCAAGTGTAACTTACTGGCATAGCAAGTGTAACTTGCTGGTATAGCAAGTGTAACTTACTGGCATAATAAGTGTAACTTACTGGCATAATAAGTGTAACTTATTGGCATAATAAATATAACTTACTGACATAACAAGTGTAACTTACTGGCATAACAAGTGTAACTTACTGGCATAATAAGTGTAACTTATTGGCACAATAAATATAACTTACTGACATAACAAGTGTAACTTACTGGCATAACAAGTGTAACTTACTGGCATAATAAGTGTAACTTATTGGCATAATAAATATAACTTACTGACATAACAAGTGTAACTTACTGGCATAACAGGTGTAACTTACTGGCATAACAAGTGTAACTTACTGACATAACAAGTGTAACTTACTGGCATAACAAGTGTAACTTACTGGCATAACAAGTGTAACTTACTGGCATAACAAGTGTAACTTACTGGCATAACAAGTGTAACTTACTGGCATAACAAGTGTAACTTACTGGCATAACAAGTGTAACTTACTGACATAACAGGTGTAACTTACTGGCATAGCAAGTGTAACTTACTGGCATAACAAGTGTAACTTACTGGCATAATAAGTGTAACTTACTGGCATAATAAGTGTAACTTACTGGCATAGCAAGTGTAACTTACTGGCTTGGGGTTGACACACACCACAAGTGTGGGGACACTGCTGACTGGCAAACACAGCGCGTGCCGAACAGGTGTCGGCAACTTTGAGCAGCACGGAGCTGCAGTCAGGGTTCCGATCAGCACACGTCTGTCTTGCTGATGAAAGAAAGAAATGAAAAGATAGAAAAGGCACTCGGTGATACTATAATAACGGTTAATTTTGCGACTTCATTGAGGTCTTACAGCGCCAAAGGTATGTACTCCAACGACTCATCTTCGTTGACACTTCTTTTGATAAATTCACAGGACAAACAAAATCTTAATTTAAAGTGCAAATACAAGTCGGACAAGAAAACATTGATCCGAAAACAACTTCAAGCAAGGTTTCCTGGACAACAACGCTTACGATACAGAGGAAAAACTAATGAGCAATCACAAACTTGCACATAATTTTACTATACATGTATAGATGCAGAAGGACGATACATTGTACAGCCTATATAATAGCATGCAAGCACAAATTTAAAAAAAACCTAAAAGTCTGCAAAAATGAGTAAATATAAGGATATATCTGCCAGCTGGTCTGTCTGTCTGTGTACATATACTTGCGTGCACACGTGTATGTGTGTGCGCAAGCTCATTTTCATGCCTGGTTGCGTGTTAAAAGAAATCATCTCACCTGACAGGCTGTACGTGTTAAAAGAAATCATCTCACCTGACAGGCTGTACGTGTTAAAAGAAATCATCTCACCTGACAGGCTGTACGTGTTAAAAGAAATCATCTCACCTGACAGGCTGTACGTGTTAAAAGAAATCATCTCACCTGACAGGCTGTACGTGTTAAAAGAAATCATCTCACCTGACAGGCTGTACGTGCAAGAAAAGGGAAACTTGGAGCTACACGAAGACGTTCTCCACTTGTTGTCATACACTCTCGACCACATCAGGACACAGTTATAATACCCGCTTGTGTCGGGGTCTTTTCCCTCTGGAACAAACAAACAAACTGTCACGTTTCAATATCACAATAAGGTGATTATGAACGGTTAGTTACTTCTAACTAACTAACCACACCACGATCCACTCTCGCAGTCATACAAATAGATAGAATCAACAAAAGTATAAGTTTCAGACGCCTGTTTATGTAATATCACGCCACCTCCCTCGAGACTTCACTCCAAAAGATGTTCTTTTTACGTTAAATACTTAAAAACAAGTGGTCACTGACAAAAATGCCAGTTAAAGTACAGAAAATAATAACACGCTGATCCCGTGTATAGTTAGGAAAAGTTACTGATCTGCCTTAAAGTGCTAATTCATGCAGGTGTCACACACCCCACGTCGTCACCACTCGAGTATAATCATAAATAACACAGATGACTTGGTGGTAAGGGTGCAAAAGACATGGTGCAACTTAGCTTTTTGCCACTGAGTGGGCGGCCCGTAATTAGTCTGTAGTCTCCACAACTGCTCCGTTGAATGTAGTGCCGGTTAGCGTGGCAACGAAGCAGGGAACAGTGGAGACATCAGGCGCCTCACTCAGTCGCTGAAGGTCCTCCCCGTAGTCTACCAGAAAGATGTAGAAGACGCGTAGATGGGCAGGACGGCGACAGCGACAGCAAAACACCAGTACAGCAGGTTAGCAGGTTACAGCAATGCCGCGGACGACCTGGTAACAGCATCCGAGCGTAGCACGTAGTGGAATACGTAGGCAGTTGAAACAGCCAGCAACAGAAGAAGGCTCAACAGCCTTATGTAGGTAGCTCTCTTTTAAGCGAACCCGCTTCCTTTCGAATGACTTCTGTTCGTCACAGAAATACCGTCATCCTCCTCTCTCGCTGAATCCTTATGCGGTGAAAACGCACAGCGGAGAAACCTTGACGCCCCGACTGTCAGCCAGCATGTATACAGGAAGAAGGTGGTCTGTCCTTGTAGTTCCTATCAAGCCCCACTAGCAAGTAGCATGGCACGTTGATATACAGTAAAGTATCTTAACGTGTTGAAGACCATCAAACTTGTAGGATAATTCTGACACCGACTCTTCTCTCTCGCTGCCGAGTTTCGAGTGTGTCATTAATATGTCTCAAACAGACAATCTGGACAAAATCACGTGACTCACCTTGTCACATTCCAAGTTCAGCTATCCCAGTTTTGCCCCGACAGCAGAAATCACCCACGTGAAATCCGTGCGACACGAAATTCCCGTGTTCGCTTTGCTCGGTCAGCTAAAACCCAGCCGTTGACAGAAAGCACAGGCGCTTTCCATCGCAATTGACCAAGAGAAGGCAACCCACAGAGTGACACTTTCTCGATCCATGTCACTAAATCGTGACACAAACAAGCAAACAAACAAACACGCAAACAAACAAACAAACAAACAAACAAACACAGTTTGTTAGTTACCACCCGCTTACGTCCAAAATAAGCATTATCTGTCAAACATGCACAAAATATAGAAAACATTAAAATTTTAGGTAAGAGACCTATCGGTAAACTGCTTTCACACAGTTCCAAATTCTGAAAGGGGGTTTTCGTACAAAAAAAAGTTTAAAATTATGATACTCTAATGACATCATTTGCATTCGGACGTAACGGTGCGCGCGCGAGTATGTGTTTGTACGGGTGTGTCTCTATGCATCTCTGTTTCTCTCACACACCAGAGACGAGTTGCCCAGAGCATGCACGTTTACGTCCTAATGCAAATGATATCACTACAATATCATAGTTTTAAACTTACTGAAGGTATATGACAGATGATGAACACTTCAAAACAGCGTGTACATATCACTCAACATGCATATTTTTCAAAGTACGATCTTTTTTACCTCTTCTGATGCCGATTTTCAACATTGGGGTAATGGTACGTTTTGCAAGTCGGTGCAAAAATGTCACAGTCAATTGTTATAACTCTTTGATATGTGATTGTGGGAACTCTGCTCAACATTGTGTCTTTTTTGTTAAAATCGATCGGATGCTCTGGAAAATATGTTCATGCGAATTGAGAAACTGATCTATTTTAGCCTACAAAAACGCCATAAAATTACGCTATTTCCAGCCATATCAGAAAAACATATTACAATAATTTACACGTCATTACAACAACCGTAAACCAGGGATTAAGACCACTTCCTAAAAAGATCATGTGGTTGCAACTGATGCGCAGCAACCCCATTCAATTACCCAGCCCTCGTTTATCTGAATCTTGGCATGTCATCATATTCAAAATTCTGTAACATAAAGTCTGTCCGATTGATTTCTCTCATTTGTTTTACACTTGATTTTACTCACTCTGAAAATATAACATGCAACATATAAGCGAGATCTATTTTGGGGGTCAATAGGTGTCAGATATAATTAAAATGTAACCAACGTTGACCGTCTTGTATTTAACCAACACACCCGTCCGCCCCTGCCCCACCCCCCCCCCCTCCGCCCCCCATGTGACTTACCAGCCCAGTTGGTCCAGGTGACTGGCGAGCCATCAGGCCAGACCAGCTGGCTTTTCGTCGGATTGGAAGCACCGGACCACATGGTCCACATATGGGGTCTGTAAAACAGACATTTTCTTGATAAGGCCAAAAAACAATATATATGTTGGTTTAGGGTAACCCGACCGACCCTACTTTTTCCCGCCGACCCTAAAACCTTTTTTTTTCATTTCTCAAAAAATGTGGCACATTTTGCGAACCATACCAAGACTAAGGGAAGTAACCTCCTTTAAAATAGACTAAAACAATTTTTTTAATTACAATTACAATTTTGAAAAAGCCGACCAACCGACCCTATTTTTTGGTCACGTTACCCTAAACCAACATATATTTTTGTTTGGCCTAATCTCAAATGAGGCAGAGCGCTATTTTTAGATCCGAGAAACAAAGGGACGCAAGCGTTCTAAATGCGTATGACATGCGAAAATGGAGCAAATGAGATTTATGCAGAACCAATCTCCTGGCACCTGAGAGAATAATTGGGATGAACAAGCGACATTCACCTTCTTTCTTGAACAAATATCTTCTTTGGTTTTGAAGACACGTTCATAAGCTGTAGGCCTGATGTTTGATATTTATACATCTATTTTTTAAAATCATGAATATAAAGAATTTATTTTGTAACCAACAGATATCATCCTTGTCGTGTAAACGAATACAAATTAATCTATGCTTTTACAAGAGCTAAGGGTATTCTTCTTCTTTTTCTTCTTCTTCTTCTTTTTCTTCTTCTTCTTCTTCGTTCATGGGCTGAAACTCATCACAAGTGGATTTCAGCGTGTATGACCGTTTTTACCCGCCATTCAGGCAGCATACGCCGATTTCGAAGGAAGCATGCTGGGTATTTTCGTGTTTCTATAACCCTACGAACTCTGACATGGAATACAGGATCTTTTCCGTGCGCACTTGGTCTTGTGCTTGCGTGTACACACGAAGGGGAATAAGGCACCAGCAGGTCTGCACGTAAGTTGACTTGGAAGATCGGAAAAATCTCCACCCTTAACCCACCAGGTGGCCGCGGCCTGGATTTGAACTCACGACCTTCCGATTAAGAGGCCAATGTCTTATCCACTACGCCACTGCGCCCGTCTAAGGGTATTAATCCAGTTGGACACATCGAGAAGAAGGCACCACCCTGGCTGTTTTCTGCGCTGAGTAGATTTTTTTGTTTTTTTGTCGCTGAATCAATTTTGCCAATGACTCCCGTGTAAACGATCAACCAAACCTTCATTCCACGCTCACAACACAAGTTCGTAGCGCTGTGCCCTTTTCATGAACCGTACATACAGCGTCAGCTACTTCATGAACCGTACATACAGCGTCAGCTACTTCATGAACCGTACATA
>NC_090261.1:71088560-71103560 GCF_037325665.1 Littorina saxatilis
TCAAAAGTGAGACTGGCAGCAAGCGTGCCATGGTCTCTTTTGGTTGCTATTGCATTAGTGAACACATCTCACACATCAGATTTCTCCTGCTCCACTTGCACGTGCTGCGAGCGTGCATTATGTGTTTAACGTTAAACCTGCTTGTCCCGTGTGTTAAAACAGTCACAGCACCAAAATAATCACACAAAAGCAAGGTCAAACATGCCTTCATCAAACTTTTGTGGTTTAATAATTCTAACTCTATAATTGTTGGAGAATTTGTCAATCAAACAATGACGAATTTTTTCGCGTTTCTTTTGTTGCTCGGTATATAATAATAATAATAATAATGCATAGTATTTGAATATCGCGTGTATCCATGGTTTAACCCTGCTCAAAACGCTGTACAATCAAAATACTACGACAACATAACATTATTTATATGACAAAGTATGGAAGTTACGGTAAGTAAATCAACACAGATCAGCCCAGTAGGTTTTTGCCTGGGATTAGAGCATTATCCTACCTGGACACAAACCAACAAACTACAGCCTGACTGCTTTATTTGAGTAGTGGAATAGACATGGGGAATCCATTTCGTAGTTGACATCGTTGTCATCCTGCAAAATTCTACTTAGCATTGGAAGTGGCCATGTGATCATTTCACATCCGGTACATTGGGAGAGGGCGGAGGGGGGGGTTGTCGTAAAGATTCGCTGGCTGTCTGGGCTGGCTGTTTGTCCTATCTCCACTCAGGTCTCTCTGTTTATCGGCCGACTTAGCTGAAATTTGGTTGAAAACCGCTGCCCATGCACCCCATCCCGACCAATACAGACAGAAAATGGCGGCCTGCAAAGCTAAGAAAACATTTGCCACAACTTCCATGCAATAAAACAGAGCTTATTTAACACGTTTCTTTGCAATGTTATGATGGATGTAGCGAGAGACACAAAGTGTTGAAGTGACGAACAACAACTAAACATAACCGTTCAACATAGCAACACAACATCATTTGGATTCATTACCTCCACAAACATAGCCAGCGGGAGACCACTCTCCGTTACTCAGACATGTGCGTGTCAGAGTATCCTTCCCTGTTCGACACTTGTAGGTGACCTTGTCTCCCACTTTGTAAGTCTCGGATGAAGATGTCGTCTGGTCTGAGGACTGCAGTATGTCAGCGTCCGCCACGGTATCTGGAGCTTTGCATGTTTTCTCTGGAAATACATTTCACAAGATAAAGCATTCAGTCACGTTTTTCAAGCAAAACCAATTTTAAACATTAAAAACACATGTTCTCTGAATAACCGAGCCGCTGATGATAAAAAGAACAGTATCCCAAATAAACTCTCCGTTCGCCATGCAGTTATGCCCCTTGAACATAATTATATAGCAAAAAGTTGACAGAAAGAGTTGAATTTCAAAACTGTACATCACCATTTGCATAAACGGCACTACACTATCACGGCCCTCTCCGCCTGTTGTAAAGTTTGGTTCAGGAAAAGTGAATTATGAAGTGGGGTTTTTTTCCAGCCGAAAGAAGACAAAGAGAACAAGGAAAGCTATTTATTTTATTTTGTCGCTGTATTCTTCTCAAACAGGTTTTCATTCACAATCAGAATTTTTTTTCAAAAACTGTTTTGAAAAACAATTTGGAGCAACCGCTTCTGAGGGATGGGGGAGGGGTGGAGTTTTTTCCGGAAACCCCAGAACCCCACCCCCGTCTTGAGAATATGATAAATTTACCTCTGACTGGAGCAGCAGGAGCTTCCAGCTTGCACGTGGCAGCACAGCCACTCTTCAACATCTCTCCCCGGCCTTTACCACACACTTCTTTCGCGTTGCAGAGGATGGTGCTGTCGTACACTCGTTCTGTAGATGGAAACAACATAAAAAAAATTAACTTACAGATACTAACCGATATATGATCGAAACCGGTCAATTTTAAAATGCCATCCCATAGTCCGGACCTGGTCAGTTTGATTGAACAGGGTTTTTTAAACGAACGGATATGACGTCATTAAACACATTCCCGAATTGATAACAAGTAACCTATGTACAAATTATCACAAATAATTCTCAGGTATATTTCATGCACATCTGACCCGTATTGGGGGGGGGGGGAATTGCTACACATACACACATACACACACACACACACACACACGCACACACACACACGCGCGCGCGCACGCAGGCATACGCACGCACGCACGCATGCACGCACCGTCACACACACACACACACATTCGCACGCACAAGAACCGAAACGCATACTACGTACACTCACACACAAACACACACACAAACAAACACACACACACACACACACAAACAAACTCACACGGACACACACGCACACACACACTGACACACACACACACACAAACAAACTCACACAGGCACACACACACACACACACACACACACGCACACACACACACGCACGCACAAGAACCGAAACGCATACTACGTACACACACACACTGACACACACACAAACAAACTCACACAGACACACACGTACTCACACTCGCACACACACACCCACACACACACACACACACACACACACACACACACACAGAGTTGCAGCTAGCTATACCTACCGACGTAACAGACATCACAGTAATCTCTTTCACACGACGTGTCCGTATAGCACCAGGCCATGGCAGTGTGGTCAGGATTACGGCAATAATTCTTGTCCAGGCCTGCCCCAAAATCACTGCAAAACAAACAGTGCCTTGGAGAATGATGAACATAATTATGAGCTTGCGTCGATCATCCTTTTTTGAGGATGAAAGTCGCTTGTTCATTTCAATGTTTGTCATTTTCTCAGGTGCCAGGAGACTGGTTCCGTATAACTCTCGCTCACTCCATTACACATGTCGTACGCTTACTTCCCTTTGGTTATTTGAACTCTAAACAACGCTCTGCCTCATTTCGTTTAAGATTCAGTGTTAATCAAATCAAATCAAATCAAATGAACTTTATTACCTAAAGCAAGATACATTGCAGTAGAAATACACACACTAGCATGAGAAGTTACTCAGTTTCACAGAATAGTATCCTTCATTTCTACTCACACTGGGCCGCAAAATATTTGATTTTATGTAAACGCTTGCGCCTGTCTACAGCGCAGATTCAGGCTCTTTGGTTGCAGGCTAATTGCTACACGGGCAACCCCCCTCCCCCCCCCCCCCCCCCCCCCATCGGAGAAGTGCCCTAGAGCCGGGACAAGTGCCCTCCATGGGGAAGTTGTCGATGGCTTAGTTGTCGTGGTGGGCAACAACAACAACAACAACAACAACAACAACAACAACAAATTTTGGGGGATGGGGACTGAGCCAGCGTGCATCAGGCTTTTCACCCAGAGATGAAACACAAAGTTAAGCTGTATTTCAGGTTGTAATGGCTAATTCTTTGTCATGCTTCAGTGCATGTAAAGCTGTAGGGACTCACGCCTTCGATTGTCGTTGCATGAAGTGAAAGCATTTATCTGGCAGTCATCTCAGAAACGTCCGGTGGGAGTGTTTTTTTCTCCTTTTTTCTCTCTTTTTTTTGGACCTCAGTGGCATGCATCCTTCTTCATTGGTCTTTTCCCTTAATAATTTATAATCTAACCCTAATTTCCTCTATTATGGACAAATACTATTAATGGACAATTTTTGCTGTTGTTGTTTGTTTAACAATAACCCTTCTGAAATGTAGGAGCTACGAAAAACCTTCATTTTTGTACAACAAGTATTTTTTCCACTTTGTTAAATGGCTACTCTCACTCACCTGGGGTTGAAGGCATGGTGTGGACACTCAGTGACCTTGGTCCAGTCCAGACAAGGCTTCATGCTTCGCGTGTAATCCTTCTGGCCACGGTACAGCGTGCCTTTCGTGGCTGGGTCGAAGCATTCCTCTTCATCGGCTGTTGTCATAGCAATGCTTGTTTAGATGAGAAAGAGAGAGAGAAAAAGAGAGAGAGAGAGAGAGAGAGAGAGAGAGAGAGAGAACTTGCATCCATTAATAGTTACAAGTAAACGCCAACACACACAGACAGAAAGACAGATAGACAGAGAAAAAGACAGACAGACCGACAGAGAGCGAGAGAGAAAGAGATAATGGACCTTTATTTTTCAAGGATAGAGGTTTAAGGCGATGCCTTTTCTTACAACCGATCCTTACTTCTAATACAAATGTCTAATAAATGATAAACAAGTAAAGCAACATGACAAATAAACAAAGTAAACGAACGACCCAGCAAACAATCGACAAGTAAGCAAACAAGCAAATAAACACAAACAACAAAACAAGTCGCGTAAGGCGAAAATACAACATTTAGTCAAGCTCATTCGAACTCACAGAATGAAACTGAACGCACTGCATTTTTTCACAATGTTCGCTTCAAACATAAAGTTAACTTTTCTATCATGCATTTGGAAAATTACAGAAGATTAAAAGAGACGACAGAAAGAACGATGACTTACCCGCGTTTAGATTCCCGAACAGGAAGAAGGACAATTTGTTCTCCTTCGGGAAAGAGTTCCAAGCAAGGAAAGATAATTTCACTTGAAGATTTATCGCCCTTCCTTCATTCCGAAACGAAACGTGAATACATCTAAATCTTGTCTGCGGCCTATGCCGTCTCGTTCACGTTACCTTTCGCGGGGTGACTCATTCACCAAACGAAACGAGCTGCAAAACGAAACGTGCTGTCTTTTAAATCTCCCTACTGACCGAAGTCTGCCGCTTGTGCAAAACGGAGTGAAACTGACGAGCCTGTTCAGCGCTGTAGTGGTTTCGCTGTGCTGCATAGCACGCTTTTCTGTACCTCTCTTCGTTTTAACTTTCTGAGCGTGTTTTTAATCCAAACATATCATATCTATATGATTTTGGAATCAGGAACCGACAAGGAATAAGACGAAATTGTTTTTGGATCGTTTAATAAAAAAATAATTTTAATTACAAGTTTCCGATTTTTAATGACCAAATTCACTCATTAGTTTTTAAGCCACCAAGCTGAAATGCAATACCAAACCCCCGGCCTTTGTCCAAGATTGCTTGGCCAAAATTTCAATCAATTTGATTGAAAAATGAGGGTGTGACAGTGCCGCCTCAACTTTTACAAAAAGCCGGATATGACGTCATCAAAGACATTTATCGAAAAAAAGAAAAAAACGTCCGGGGATATCATTCCCAGGAACTCTCATGTCAAATTTCATAAAGATCGGCCCAGTAGTTTAGTCTGAATCGCTCTACACACACACACAGACAGACAGACAGACAGACAGACAGACACACACACACACACACACACACACACACACACACACACACACACACACACACACACACACACACACACACACACACACACACACACACACATACACCACGACCCTCGTCTCGATTCCACAAAGTAAGCGACATACAAATCAAAAGCGAAACATGCAACATGTTAATTGAGGTTACACGTATGTAAAGTGATCGACGGTAAAATTCACACAATACCAACGTTTACACTAATGCTTACAATGATTATATGGTGTAAATGATGATGATGAAGATGATGATAATGATGATGATGATGATGATGATGATGATGATGATGATGATTGATGATGATAATGATGATGATGATGATGATGATGATGATGATGATGGAAAATCGCAACATAAATTCCACATAATACATGTAATAAAGAACATATTTTTGTAATTCATAAAGCTTTGCCAATTGTTGACAGCTACTTGCACATGTTAAGACTAGTAGCCATCTAGGTAGACATATAATGATTATGCAGAGCTTGTTTAAAACTCTTTAGTGAGGTTAATGATCTTATTACAGACGGAATGGAGTTCCACACCATAGAGCCAGAGAAGGCTTGACTAGTTTTGAAGAAATCAATCGTGGGTATTGGTGGTAGAAAATTGATAGACCCGTACCTTTCGGTGACTCTGTGAAATAGGTCCTGAATATAGTTGGGCACTTCGCCATGATATACTTTGTACATCATTACAGTCTTATTAAACTGTAACTGTTTAACTAGCAGCAGGTAGTTTAGATTCTTTAACTTCAAATCAGCTGATAATTGTGGACCATTTAACATGATTTTAGCTGCCCGACGATGTTGAGAGTTTAATTTTTTCATGTGAATATCAGAGACGCCATCCCAAAGAGTAGATGCGTAATTAATATGGGATAAGATGTGGGCATGATAAAATAGTTTTAGTGTTGCGATATCGACATATTGCTTTAACTTTGATAGCAGAAACAAATTCTTGGATACTTTTTGACAACTATAATGTACATGAGATTGCCATTTTAATTCTTGATCGACTATCACACCCAAAACACGATGTTCCGTTACCTGCTGAACAGGTTGAGAAAGATTTAAATTAAGAGGTCGTGACTGGTGTTTTTGTCTTGTTGTAATAATCATGCTTTTTGTTTTCCCTGGGTGCACTATCATAAAATTCTGGTTACACCAATTGTTGACTTCATTCAGACTAGACTGAAAGGAAACTTCAATTTCTTGAACAGTCCTACAGCTTGTGTGAAGCGTCGAATCATCTGCAAAAAATTCCGTTTTAACTTTTGAATTAGATATATGAAGGGGGAGGTCATTAATGAATACACAAAACAAAATAGGCCCTAAAACTGACCCCTGGGGGACTCCACTCTTTAAACATCCTTTGGGAGAGGTTTTACCGTTTATAGAAACATACTGTGTTCTGTTGACAAGATATGATTTAAAGAATGAACACGTTGCGGGATTGTTCACGTACAATGCGAGTTTATGTAAAAGTAATGTGTGATCTACAAGATCAAAAGCTTTCTTAAAATCAAGAAATACAGCCCCTGATATGTCCGAACGATTAATTGCCGATAGCCAGTTATCACATAGTGATGAAAGAGCTGTACTACAGGAATGTTTCGGACGAAACCCAGATTGAAAGTTGTGAAATAATTTGCACCTTTCCATGTAGTTCAGAAGATTCTTCTGGATGTGCTTCTCTAAAGGCTTTGATAAAATAGGAAGCAATGAAATTGGCCTGAAGTTATTAAGGTCAGACACATCTTTATTTTTAGGAAGTGGAACGACCTTTGCCGTTTTAAATGCATCAGGAAAAATATTTTGTTCAATGCAAAGATTATACACATGCGTTAGGGATTCCACTATGTACGGTAGGGCTAATTTAAGCAACGACGGGGGGATTTTGTCAGGCCCCATGGATTTATTATTCTGAAGGTTTTCTATACATTTTCCAACTTCATGTACGGCAATAGTTGGGATAGAGAATGAATCTTGTGATTTCAAATTATGAATACAAAATTCTTTTAATCTAAACAACAGGGAGTCCCCACCCTCAACTTCTTCATTTACATTTTTAGATTGTTTCAATCGATCAGCCAAACACAGAAAGTGCTCATTGAATTCGTCAGGAGAAATGGCGCTATTTAATCTGCTATTTCTTCTTTGGGATTTACCTAACACTTCATTTATGGCTTGCCAAAGCGTGGCAACATCCTTTTTGTCTTCAACCAATTTATGAAAATGATTACTTTTTGCCTGGCGTACTAACTCGGTAACTCTATTGCGTTGTGCTTTAAATTCTGATTTCCTTTGATTTCCTTTGATTTTCCTTCAAAAAAATCACGTAGTGCCATAGCTTATGTAGAAAGGGGGAGAGAGAGAGAGAGAGAGAGAGAGAGAGAGAGAGAGAGAGAGAGAGAGAGAGAGAGAGAGAGAGAGAGAGAGAGAGAGAGAGAGACAGAGAGAGAGAGACAGAGAGAGAGAGACAGAGAGAGAGACAGAGACAGAGACAGAGACAGAGAGACAGAGAGAAAGTGAGAGAGAGACAGCCAGACAAAAAGAGACGGGCAGAAAAACAGAATGACAGATTTAGGACGGACAGAAAAGAAGGCAGATATACATTTGGACAGACAGAGGTCCAAGCGGAAAGGAAGGTAGCAGGACAGACAGGTGGTCAAATAAATGCCCATGCAGACAAGGAGGCAAACAGACGTGCATACAGACAGACTTGCAGACTGGCATACAGACAGACATGCAGACAGGTAGACACTCAGGCAGACAGACACGAAGTACTCACGGATGAATAAGGACGCCTTGAGACTGAAACCAGTGTCCGTGGCTACCTGGTGATGGTCGGCGCGCAGTGTCACGATCACAACGTCCTCCAGACTGCGAATGGTTCGTCTGGGCTCATTGCCGCAGTATCTGCACGGATGAAGTGAGTAATACCGGTTAAAGGGATAATACCTTTAAGTAAAAAGTCCTACAGTTAAAGCATAAGTTTCTGCCTTATGGTGTGTTATGTTGAGGATGAAAGTCGCTTGTTCATTAAATGCCTTCTATTCTCTCAGGTGATTGGTTCCTTATAACTCTCGCTTACTCTATTACACATGTCGTATGCATTTAGAGCGCTTACTTCCCTTTGGTTATTCGATCTCCAAACATTTGATCCATAAGTTTGTGCGTTACAAATACTGTTGGCGCACAGGAGAAGTGTTTTAAAAGCCTAATTGAATGTCGTAGACTAGGCAAATAAAGAGCACTCCCTTTCGAGTTATTTCCCTTGTTTCTGTACGTGACACTGATCTCATGTTTAGATCAGGGGTACGTGATGGTTTTAACCACCCCCCGCGGGTTAGGGGGAAGAATTTACCCGATGCTCCCCAGCATGTCGTAAGAGGCGACTAACAGATTCTGTTTCTCTTTTTACCCTTGTTAAAGCTGTGGTCTATTTATGACTTTCCGGGGCTACGAGGTTGAAAAATAGGGACAAAATCATGTACAGATTTCTGTACAGCAAACACTACCCGAAACCCTCCTATACGGCGTGTATGACCTTGAGAGCTTCAGTCAACGCTTGAATTTTGCAGTGGTAACATCCGGTTTGCTCTCGCAGAGCTGAGCATATTTGTCAAGAAGGATCGAGCAGAAAAAATAAACGACTTGGCAGGAATTCGAACTCAAGGCATCGGGGCCTCGAAATGTCGGGGCCGATGTCTTAACCGCTAGGCCACTTCACCAGTATTGTCAAAGATAAAAAAAATTCTACGCTTGAATTATCATTCATGCGTTGCAAAAACGTAAACATTGACATTAAAATTTGCCTTTATTTGCAAACATGTTTTACAGAATCGCAGTACATGTTTACACCGTCATGCTACACGACATTCGCGCCGTGCTATAGCTGCGATATCTCTATTTACAACATGCAAGAAAAATGACAAGAACAGTAATTGAATCTCTCCAAAGCTCTGTGCAGTTGAAACCAGACATCAAAGAAATAGTTATACATGTATTCACTTCTGAACAATGGGCGGATAGAGATATAAATCATGCTGCTTCAAGAATAACATAACATGAATTCATATCAATGTTTTTCCTTCTTTTTCTCAATTGGCGCAGTAGCCTAGTGGTTAGGACATGAGACACGAAGTCTCGAGGTCGAGAGTTCGAATCTTCGCCGGGGCGTTTATTTTTTCCCCTTGATCTCTCTTGAAGATAAAATATGATCAGTCTTGAGAGAGCAAACCGGATGTTATCCCAGCAAAATTCAAGCGTTGACTGAAGCTCTCAAGGTCATACACGCCGTATGGGTGGGGTTTCGGGTAGCGTTTGCTGTACAGAATTCTGTACATGATTGTATCCCTATTTTTCAACCTCGTAGCCCCGGAAAGTCATAAATAGACCACAGCTTTAAGTGTTTCTTGTATAGAATATAGACAGTTTTTGTAAATATTTTAGTCAAGCAGTATGTAAACAAGAAGAGCAAACGCTCGATCGAGTCACTTTCGCAGTTCTGAATATTATATGAGGCATCAGATGGACAGGAAGAAATTGCTATTCACAACACAATGAGTCACGTTCACATAAAATTTGAGCCCGGTCACTTTTATAGTTTCCGAGAAAAGCCCAACGTTAAGTTGTGTGTTGCCGAACAGAAAAGGCTAGTTATCTCCCTTGTTTTTCTGATAACGTTCGTAAAAGGCTACAGATGTAAATACTTTGATGTAAAGAATAATCCTACAAAGTTTCAATCACATCCGATGAACTTTGTCAAAGATATAAAATGTCTAATTTTTCCTTTGACGCTGACCTGTGACCTTGAAAAAGGTCAAAGGTCAACGAAACCATCGTTAAAGTGTAGAGGTCATTGGAGGTCACGACTAAACAAAATATGAGCCCGATCGCTTTGATAGTTTCCGAGAAAAGTCCAACGTTAAGGTGGTGTCTACGGACGGCCGGCCGGCCGGACAGACTAACACTGACCGATTACATAGAGTCACTTTTTCTCAAGTGACTCAAAAATGTTAAGTCCTTTGTACTGGAAACTTGCATTCTCCCAGTAAGGTAATACATTGTACTACGTTGCAAGCCCCTGGAGCAAATTTTTGATTAGTGCTTTTGTGAACAAGAAACAATTGACAAGTGGCTCTATCCCATCTCCCCCCTTTCCCCGTCACGATATAACCTTCGTGGTTGAAAACGACGTTAAACACCAAATAAAGAAAGAAAGATGCTTTTAACCAGGTGGCCGTGTCAAAAAGGGCGCTAGCCTGGCCGCATGGCGACGCTTCTCGACTACTTTTTGTTTCAAACAACAGAGAGAAGCAGCGCCATGACGCGCATTCATTCACTTTGATTTAATAATGAGAAATAACACCACCGGTAAGACACATTTCTAAAAACCTTTCCAGTGGCTAGAAGTGTGTCTTAGCGGTGGTGTCATTTCTTTTGAAAAGAAAGAGAAAGCTAAGATATTCTTAGATCAAAACATTTTCTGTCTAGTTTCAATTATTCGTTTCAACAAAACCTGCTCCAAATCTCGATGCTGACGATATAAAACTGTTGGTAATGTCTAAACTTACCTGATACCAGGCTGGCCGGGAAAGTTGTAACGGATCTCCAGCTCGTCTTGGCAGCTCAAAGCATCTTTTGCTTTCGTCAGCTTGACGTCGTTGAAGTTGAGCAAGACGCGCGAGTTTTTCTCTTCCGCCTGTTACGAATACCAGAATTAAGTTATGTCTCATACATGGTTTTATCTTGATGAACGCTGGTGGTAATGGTTAGCGGTGAACGCGGCTATGATGACGGTTGTAGTCGCAGAAAAGGGTAGCAAGAACAACAACAGACTTCACAGCGAAAAAACCCACTCACACCTAAGTCAATCAGATTGGCCGAAAAGTCTGTCATGTAAGCGTGTAGCCTACGATGCGTCAGAATGCAATGACACACCATGTACCAGTCCATTGCTGTTCTTGTCCATCCTGTCCGACTTCGGCTGGTTGTTTTTCGGAGTTTCCCTCTCTTTGGCTGTTTTCAGAGCATCCTTGCACGGGGACGCATGCCAAATAGCAACAGCCTAACTCCCTTCTAAGTATCGTTGGCAACAGCCTAACTCCCTTCTAAGTATAGTTGGCATTCTTTGCTGAATTAAGGATGTAGTCTACCCCTGTTTTTAAATAGTGAACTTTTATGTAAGTTCAGCGAGTGATGACGCCAAAAACAGGGAACTAAATAGGGCTTAATGTGCTAATTTCCAAGATAACTACTGAATCTTGAATATGGGGCCAAGCATAAAACACCACTGGTAAAATGTCTAAGATTCTACTGTATGTGGATATATAAACAAATCAACAATCAAATGATCACACCTGAAAAAAGAGTGATAGAGGAACAATATAGAACACAAAACATAACTTAACTTTACTGGTTCAAAGCAAACAAAAAATAATTGGGCAAAACTTCAGTATGAGAATCGCTTTCTGCGAAGATAATCAGCCAGGTGGTAGATTGTTAGTACCGTATACTCGTAAACATATATGGTTGGGCTCCCTGTATTTCAAGAATAATCTTGATAGTAGTCTATTTTACCCTTTAACCGTAATTTAGTGCGTATTTGAGAGTTGGAGTGGCTCAGTGGTTAGAGCGCTTGCCTCTCACGCTGGAGGTCGTGGTTCGTCCCTCACTCCGATCGCTCTCCAGTCCACCCAGCTGGAAATGGGTACCTGACCCTATGTAAGGCCGGGGAAGGCAAAGCCAGCGAGGGAGAGGAGATGGGCACCGCCCTCTCAAAGCTGGCACCAGAAAAGTTGAGATCTCTAAAATCTCTCTCCCTTATACGACCACATGGTTATGGGAATACATTTGGTGTGTGTGCGTGTGTGTGTGTGTGTGTGTGTGCGTGTGGGCGCGTGCAATGATGCGCGTGTGTGTGTGCGTTCGAGCGTAAGTGCGTTCGAGCGTAAGTGTGTGTGTGTGTGTGTGTGTGTGTTGTCTTACTTTTATGAGCCAGGTGCACTCCAGGTTAGTTCCATACGCTGACGGGTAGTTGGGAGAAGTCAACGTCACCTCACGCTTGGAGCGAGAAAGCGTCACCGTTCCACCACAGCCTGGGAAATGTAAAATTAATAAGTTACGAACCAGTTTGAATGTGAGTAGCTATTTACATCTTTAACTCACTTGAGTGATCATTGTATTGATCATAGAAAGGAACAGTGCTCGTCGGTATGGACGGGCAGATGCCAATGGAGCTTGTTGTGAACAAACATCTGAAACGTTGAGTTTATCTCAAGAGGTCTTTGAAGCTGGAGCTTTGAAACTTTACACACATCTAGCGTTTGATGACCCTCGTTAAATTTCGAGGTCACAGCAGTGTCGAGTTCGCACATACACACACAAATACACAAACACTCTCTTACACACACACACACACACACACACACACACACACACACGCACACGCACACACACACACACACACACACAAAGTGGGAGGGAGCAACAGATACATTGCATCAAAGGGAGTTAACTCACCTAGGTCAAGGGGGACGTAGTGACAGTACGAGATTGTTCCCCCGCTGGAGTGGTAAGGAACTTCGCCGTTGAATGTGGACGACCCATCAAAGTAGAAAGATTCTAGTGTCGACCTCATTCCTGGAAGCAATTACACAAAGCACAAATATTAATGAAGGTATGCCTGGATAAAGGAGCCCTTTGGGAGAAAAACATTAACATTGGAAAAAGTAACTTGGAGATTTTTGCCTTAATGGAGCAAGAGACACACACAAAAACAATGTATGTAAATTACGATGTACTGCGTACATTCATCTTCTTTTCTGGCTATTGAAAACACAGGGGTTTTTGTGTTGGAACCTCTCCCGCGTGACGTAACTAATACAAACAGTCTTACGGCTGCTGGAGTTTGCACATTGTAAAGGTGATAAGTATTTCTTTGAATGAATTTCTCTGTAAGTTCAAGGAGTGATTATGCCAGAAACAACAACAAAAAACACAGGGCTTTACGTGCTAATTTCTGACATAACGAATTTTCAACAAAAATACGACTGAAGAAATTACTAAGATTCTACAGTGGACGTGTAAACAAATCAACAATCAAATGATCACACCCAAAGAGCACTGATAGAGAAACAAAACAGACTACAAAACAAGGTTATTTTGCTGGTAAATTTAGAACAGAGAACAACGAGAAAAGGATGCGTGAAGCTTTTCTTTACAAGATAATGTGATACAATTTAGCATGAGGTAACAGACATTTGCACAAGAGTCATAACTAAATAAATTATTAAAATTGAAAAGAAAAAATACGATGTAGCTTAAAATATCTGATTTCAATCAATTAATTGTTTTTATATGCGTCATATCAATTCAAAAGGTATTTATGAAATCATTTTTCTTTGGGACATGACACAGTCGTTCGGCGAGTGATTTGTATTTTAATTCTACTTCCGGTTCTCATAGGTAGACTCCAGTCTGAAGTACCGATTTAAAGTACATGATATTCCTGAGACTATAACCCAAATTTAACATGTTTTCCGGCCAAGAAAAAGAACAAAAGGTTTGGTGTTAGGAACGTTCTTACTTTTCTATCTTTAAGTAATACAAACAGATTAAATAATCCGGCGATTTATAGTACCTGATATTTCCTGACACTGTAACGATTCCCGATCATGTTTTTTGGCCGGGAAAAGCACGAGAGGTTTAGTGTTGGGAACTTTGCTGAGGGGAGTGTTGTCGAAGCCATCAAATCGGCAGCAAAATTCCAGCTTCGTTTTTTCGCTGAACACACCGTCTGGTAGTTTGCCACTGAACTGTTTTGGGGAGTCTGCAGCGTCGTCAAACTCTATAGAGCCTGTTTTGAAACCTGGAATCGTACCAAGGTAATGATGAAATAACATTGAAATCAAAGTAAAGGACTCTATAGAGCCTGTTTTGAAACCTGGAATCTTACCAAAGAAATGATAAAATAAAATTGAAATTGAAATAAAGAATCATAATCGAGCGATACGGTCTAACATTGCGCGCAGTGTTAACTCTATAGCTTACTCATTCCAAGCCGAAATGTAGCTACACCTACCCTTGGGCAGTGGAACAAAAAGCTGTGCTGCGCGTATGACTGAACAGATGACAACCATGTTCTAATAAGTGGTATTGTTTGTTTCTGGGTATAATTTGAAACGTTTGACAGTTGCCTTTCACCTTGCAGCACATAACTTGCAAGAGAGAAAGTAAATAATGAAGATCAGACTATGTGTAGCCAGGAAGCATTGGCCATGGATAACATCTCGTTGCTTCTATTCAAGCTTTTGTGAAACTGGGGAAGAATTCACTGTCGCGAAAAGAGTTTTACACCGGGACATGTTCCATGCATGTTTGGCCTTGCTGGTCATTCTGATAATCATCGGTCCACGCTATCGCTCTGGTCTCTCTGACAGGATGAATAATTACTACGCGCATTAAAGGGAAATCTATCAAAACAAGAATACAGAGTTAATTATCTCCCATATGTTTTTCGCTAATGTTTCTGATAACAGACGAAAGACGAACGTGATTGTAGAATGGCCGACTTCGACAGTGATCTCCGTTCTGTTATTCACAGTTATGATAAAGACATCGTTCTAAGGTCAAAACAAGTCGAAATGTTGAGACTGCTGTGGGAAGGAGACCGTGATATTGTTGCATCACTCCCAATCGG